>NW_019173761.1:0-133926 GCF_001646965.1 Fonsecaea nubica
TGTGACTCGGCGTATATTTTCTGTATAGTTTACGCGAATGATGCTAAATACTTTTCTATCTTGTCTTGTGGACTGTTAGAGTTGGTATGTGAAGACGCAACAAAGGAAGGTCGAACACTCCCAACTTTGGCTAATTTTTTGTTGTGTATTTTTTGTATGAGAAGTTGAAATTTGATAATGTTGATAAGGCAACTCATTGTCACCGCAACCGAATTGACAAAAAAATTGGCGTGTGCAATAAAAAAAAAAAAAAAAAAAAAAAAAAAAAAAAAAAAAAAGGCGGGGAGGCTCGCAATGATAGCATGTTGAAAACGGCAGCATCGACAAGTGGAATGATGAATGAAACAGCATGTCCAGGACCTTAGAGGGCAGGGAACAAGCCACGGGTTGTAGTTGGGATGTTGTCAAGGGGCAGGCCGTATGAGAGGTCTGGAGAGAGCTGGGCTGACCGAGGGCCGAAGAGGTTTCAATAGTACCATGGGCAATTGCCTATATTTCACAAGATAGATGATTGTAAGTCCCGAACTACAGGATAATGTTGCTTGTGGTGCATTGCGACAGATAAATCCGTATGCCGGCAGCACGCGTTAGTCATAGTGCTTAGCTCCGAGTATGCAGAGGTATCGTACCTTTACGTACCTATCAATGCCCGGCACGGAGTAGTCAAGTGTTGGCTTTCAACCAAGCTTCCACGGTATTCTTGACCGGGAAAGCTTGTAGTTCGACCAACGGCTCTGGAGGGCGAAACAGGGAATCGGTTGGTTCAATGTCGTCATTGAAGCAGGGGCGCCACCAACGCCTTTGATCCCATCAGATTTGCTCCATATATCAACAAGCATCATCTGGCCAGTTCTTATTCCATAAGCATCATATCACTCCTCTAACGTTGTAGAGCTGCAAGTCCAACGGACCAGCTGTGTCCCCGAATTCCGTTGGCTCACCCTTTGAATCCTCTCGAACAGCACCGTGATGGTCGGCAAACGAACTCTTAATACAACTAAGAACAAACCAGATGACCATCGGAGAAAGGCGGACCTGGAATGTGGCCACAATAATAGACGTTTCTCTGGTTTCAAAGATGCTGTCGATTATGTTTTGGATCGCCGAACCACAGCTGTCTTGAAGGAGCAGTTGCGGGAAGGTGTAGATAGAGGGGCGTTCGAGAAGGCCAGAAAAAGTGACGACGAGGTGAGTAAGCAGGCTACGTGCCCATCACAAGGTTTTCCGAGGTTAACGCGGATCGGCCGTCCAGTTGAAAAGAATCAAAAACAAAAAGGTCCGCAAATTCTACGAAAAACAAAACGCTACCTTGAATGACTGGGCCGAGGTGGACACGATAGTGCTCGCGATGGCTGACGAGGTCATGGAGAGCATGAACACCGACGCCGATCACGACGGGATCCGAGAGAGGGAAGGCAGACTGCAGCATGTCGAGGAGCATATCGACTACCTTTTGCCGGATGACGTGCGGAAGAGAAGACAAAAGGCAGATCGAAACGCCCGGTGGGCTATCAACATTAATGTCATCGCCAACATTATTCTCCTCGTTGCCAAAGGCATAGCTGCGCTCAAGTCCTCATCTCTGTCGTTGATTGCCTCCCTCGTTGACTCGGCCCTGGACCTGCTGTGCACAGCCATTGTATGGACGACAAACAAACTGGTGTCTTGGAGGTTGTCAGCACTTACGAGGAAGTTCCCGGTCGGTCGGCGGAGGCTGGAGCCCATTGGCATCCTGGTATTTTCCATCATCATGGTTATCTCGTTCCTTCAAATTCTGCAAGAGTCTGTTGAGAAATTGCTCCCACATGGTAACCACGACATTGCCACATTACCCGCACTGGCGATCGCTTCTATGGCGGGGACCATTGGGATCAAAGGCCTGATCGGTCTGGGATGTATGAGGATCAAGACCACCCAGGTGCAGGCGCTGGCACAGGATTGTAAGACAGATGTGTATTTTAATACGCTCTCGTTGCTCTTCCCTTTGATCGGCAAACAGGCGGGCATCTGGTGGTTGGATCCGCTCGGTGCAGCACTGCTTTCCTTGTACATCATTTACGACTGGGCAGACACTTGCGTCGAAAATGTCAGCAGACTTTGTGGCCTTACAGTGGACGAGACGCTGCAGAAGAAGTTGATCTATCTGGCCTACCGCTTCAGGAACGTGGTGTCCGGATTCAAGTCGGTGATTGCGTACCACGCTGGAGATGGCGTGTGGGCAGAGTTCGATATTTTGTTGGACGAGAGCACACCATTGAGGCGCACGCACGACATCGCCGAGACTTTGCAGTACTGTTGTGAGGCGCTGACTGAGGTTGATAGAGCGTTTGTGACCACAGACTGTAAGTGTTCCATAAGATTAGGTCTACCCATGGCTGACAGAGACCAGATTCTGCGCAAAACCCTGGTGGACATTCTCAGGATTTGGTATAACTCGGACAAATAGAGCAAGACGTGGGTATTGTACGAAAGGGGGTATTTATCCGCCGTAAGACTTGCTGTTAGATAAGCGACTGGCGTTTCAGAGTGGTTGCTTCGCGCTGGTGAGAATAGGACCTTCGAAAAAGCATATCAGCCTTTGAACCTTGGGTTAAATATGTTGTGCTCAGACTTGAAGACAAACCCCGAATTGAACCCAGGGGGTGTGTTTGATATTGATGCGAGAAACCAGAACCATGATGTGGACATGCTTGACATGGTCGTAAACAAATGTGAGGGGAATTAACACCTGACTTGACAACCCCGCCCCAATTCTTCCCCTCGCCACTAGGAAACCATCAACAACAAGCTCTGAGTTGCGCGAGGTAATTGAAGTACTTCACCAGTGTCCTCAATCGGCTCGTCGACAAATTCCCTTACAAATTACAACCCCCAGTGCCTAAAATGCCTCCCGCGAAGGTCTCCCGTGTCTCCAGCCACGGAGGCGTCAAGAAAACCACTCCTGTGAAATCCAAGCCGAAAGCGCCCGTCCCAAGCCCAGCCCGGAAGAGTGAAGCATCGAGATCAAAATATTGTGAGAAAGAGGAAACACGCCGCAGCTATGATTATGGAATGTACGCCTCTGCGATAGACCGATCAGACTGTACCCCCGGAAAGAAGAGCACCTCCACCGCATCGAAGAAAAAGAAAAGCGAACAGGTCGACGAGAAGCGATTGCGCAGATATAGAAGCAAGCCCCCAGCTTCCTTCCTCGTGAAGCTCGAGCGGGCCCAGAACCAACGCATGATTGTGCTCGGTCGCAATCGCAAGGGGAGAGCAGGGGTTCCGTCGGAAGATATCGACATAGTCGGTTCGACCGGCAACATCTACACCGTCACTGTCAGCCACCTGCCCGCCTGCACCTGTCCTGACTCGCTAAAAGGCAACGAATGCAAACACAAGGTCTACGCTCTAAACACCGTCCTCAAGGCGCCTCTGCATCTCCAGTACCAACTCGCCTTGCTGACATCAGAGCTGGAAGAAATCTTTGCCCATGCGCCTCCAATTCCTACCGATCTTTGTCGGAACGCGAAGGGCAACCGTAAGCCTATTGATGGAGAGTGTCCGATCTGCTACATGGAACTCGACGAGGGGCACAACGAGCTGGTCTGGTGTAAGGCGCAATGTGGGCACAACATACACAAATCATGTTTTGACCAGTGGGCCAAGTGTCAAGCGGGAAAGGGTGTCCTTTGCGTCTACTGTCGGACACCCTGGGAGGTGGACATCTCGGACGTTGATGCCATCAAAAGGACTGGCGAACATACCGAAGACGGCTACGTCAATGTTGCTACCCACTTTGGCATGTCCACCGCCAGAGAATACTCGAGCTATTACCAGCCTTGGGTGCGAAGCAGATTTGGGTAATGGCGGTGATACGTTCCTCCTGCGATACACTGTCAAGCTGCCAGCCTAGTTGCTTGACTACCGTGACGTTGATAGACTTACTTCCAAAATACGGACCTGGCCCTAGGGCCCAACTTCAACCCGGCCGAGTGTTCGCGAGGGATACAAACTGTTGTGACATGTTTTTCGGTCTTCTTTGCACTAACATACACAGGGAACAGTTATCCGCGGAACACCTGGTTTTGGAGTGATGTTCAGTCCATACCCAGGGGTAAGGATATATCTCGTGTGACTGATTTGGTCACTCGTCGACTGGCCCATTGGGGTTGCACAAAGAAGGGGAGGTTGCTTGCGAGGTCTCGATGGCTAGGTCTTGCCATCGTGTAAAACCTTTTGCAATTGCATCCGTCCGCGGGGTCTTGGACCTCTCAGATGGCTGAAGAACGACCATCAAGCCACTGTTGTCCGGTGAAAAAGTCACGGAAATGACGTCCTTCCCCATCTGGGATTCGATCACTGCTCATATACATACATCACTTACCGCTTATATACCCTTGTACGATCAGTTCATACTGAGAGTGCTATTGCCCTGTAAGCACGAGGACAATGGCAGGAGGGGAGCATGATCCCACACTATGCGAACCACTACACCAAAGGTGATACTACTGTACATAGAAGGTAATAGTCAAAAATAAGGTTGTGTTGTGGTGATACATGCATAAGGGGGTATTTGCTGTCTGTCTTCTCTGAACCTCGTCCCTCACAATCAGGTTGATCCCAAAGACCTTTTTCCCTACCCGTGGAAAAGGACCACTAGTCAAAGGATACATTACTGTGTAGAAGAAACAAAACCCAGCTTGATCCATAATACGTACATTTCGCGCCCGAGCTGACGAATTATAAGGCCTGGCCTCAAGAAAGAACGACGCATGTGATATGATACGCCCTCATTAAGCGAACAGATACCAGGATTCAGCATCCACCACCGAGCCCAAACACTGACAAATATACAGTGGAGCAAAAGGTAAGGAAGTATCACCACCCTCACGGCCCCAAATCCAACACCTCGCATGTGAAACCAACATTCCACGCTAGCAAGCAACATAGTAAAACAAGAACAAAAGACCGACAACCGGTGGGGTATCATAAGTTCATGACAATCCTGGGAGGTATGAAACACAAGTCATAATAACGTCGTTTCTGGAGCTCGGGTTCTGTGTCGAGCTTCAGGGAGGTCTTTGATCAACTAGACACCGACACCGACTTTTCTTTGGTGCCTAGGTGTGCCCATGTAAAGAAGTCGAACCTTTCCCTGTCTTTTCCCGTCCCGGTCTCGGGATTCGGACTTCTGCTGGATTCTCTAGGCTCCAGGATTAATGAACGTCGGTAGTGAAGCTGAAAACTTTTGTCCCCTGCGGACCTGACTCGAATAAGTTGGTCTTGCATCCATGTCTGGAGCTCGGAGACTTCAGCCAAGCGATAAGGGATTTGGAACTTTTGCAACTCGGATATGATTTTCGCCGTCTTCATATGTTTGTCCAGATTAATGACTGAGGCTTCACCACTATCTGTCGACAGTGGCCTTGTGGATGGGTTGGCTGAGTCAACCATGGTAAGGTCTGTCAAGTAAACACCGATGAAAGGGAGACAGGGTGGGAGTTGGGATTGTATACGCTGACGTAGAACAGCATAGTTTCGTGCGACATCGACAATCTTGCACATCTCGTCGAAAATTGTCTTCGTCTTTTGAGGTACGCATTCCCACGTCTTCTTCATTCTTTTGATGTTGGTCGAATCCAAGGCACAGGCGATCGCCATGACAGTGTCAAAGTTGCGCAGGTCCAAGCATTTGTTCGCAATCTTCACCCACTGTTTGACAATGGCGGCTCGCTTTTTGGGTTCTTCGAGTTGGAGAACGGAATCGGAGACGAGATTCGAGATGTCGGTGGACAGAGTCGACATGGCGCGCACATTGACGGCGAGAGAACTGCTGCGTTTGGTCCATTCCGTCCCGAGAAGCTCTTCAGGAAGAATTGAGCAGAAGATCTTGGAGGTCTTTAACGTGATCTGACGTGCAAGTTCAAGGGGGTCAAAATCGAGGATGGAAACTGACGGGCCGCCCATTTTCCAAGCTCTCAACGCAGTGAGTTGGCTCTTGGAGATGACGGGATTCGGCAAAGGGGTGTTCGGGTCAACATAGGCTGCTGTGGATGTGCTGGTCTTTCCTATGGCGGACAGTACTCTCGGGACGATCGGCGCATGACTGGTGGCAACTTTTTCTGCCAGTTCGAGGATTCTCTTGCCGGCCATTGGCAACACACCAATAAGTGATTCCCTTGCGAAGCCGACAATGACCGGGAGTGCAGTGTCATCACAATCATGTCGCCAGTGAGACTCCATCCAGCCTTTGAAGACATTATATACGCGGAGTCGAACAGGGCTTGCGATGCGCAAGTTGTCACCCACGTATTCGAAGCGATAGATCAGGGCACGAGCAAAGGCGACTGGAGTCGCAAACAAGCGGAAAGTGAGATAAATGGTGGTGACAAAAGACACATCTGGAGCCGAGTCGGGGGCGGTTAGCCTCTCCACCAAGGCATTCAGCGTGCCGCCGACAATTATGCCTTCTCGATTAAAGACAAGCTCCTGGGAATAGGTGTGAACGAGAATTTCAGCTTCAGCATCTTCTTCATCATCAAGAGACTCGCGGCCACCCGCGTCATGTGATGGCCTCGAAACAGGCACCTTTAGCGGATGACCAGGATCTTCCTGGACCGAGGTGACCCGAGTCGACGCTGAGGATAGGTTGCTGGGATTTGACCGTCGTTCAATGCGTTCGAAGCTACTGTCACTGCTTGTACTTCCTCCAACTGCGCCGAGGCCGGATTTGCGATGGTGTCTGACATCTGTGGACCGATTGGAGACTGGGGAGCTTGCAGAGGTCTTCTGATGAGTCAAAGAGGAGGATGGCAGTGGTGAGGAACGAATGATCTCTGCCACCACATCGTCTTTCGGTGTAGGAGGAACACTACCGGAGGCGGAGGAAGGAGATTCAGCCGTGGCCAGGGAGAGAGGAGGAGTTAGGAGGCCTTGATTGATGACGATGCGAGGGCGTTCCTCTAATCTATCTGCGGCTTTGGCTGTGGCCGACGTCACCGCAGAAGAGGTTGTTAGACGGTCCGAGGGCTGGGTTTCGAAGGTTGCTGGCTCTGGTGTGCTGGAGCCACCCGAATTTCGTCCCAAGAGGTAACTCAAATTCTCGATCTCAAAATCTCCTATTTCTTCCAGCGTCGCTTTGGTTCTGGTGACACATCGGCCGGCCGCACTGACGCAGGCTGTGGCCGCCTGTACCAGACTGTGTGCCTCGTCAGGAGAATAAATCAGATCGTCGTCCATTGAACGAATGGGCTTGAAAACTTGACGAGCAGCATGGACTAGTTCCGTGATCGCGTCGTACATGGAATCTTTAGCTTGAACTAGAGGTCGAGAGGTACTGTAGTCGCGGTCAATGACCGTCTCGACAACCGCAAACAACTGTCGACAGGCTCGAACAGCGTTTTGGGTGGTTAGCAACAGCTCAGAGGATGACCGGGATTGCATGTGAGAGCCCAGAAACGACGCCAGAACAGTCAAGAATTCGTCATAGGAGCGATTGAGAAATTCGGATATGAGGTTGGAATTCTTTTGGCTCGTGCCACGAGTGTAGGACATGCGATGTGTGATGGATGAGTGTCGGCGCATGTGGGTGGGATGATTACCTGTGGAACTGCGGCTGCTATGCTTTGACAATACAGGTGTGCCTGAAGGTTTCGTTTTGGCAGATGATGAGGCTTGACGTCGGACAGGAACTTGTGATTTGGTCGAGTGCTGGGATTGCATAACTGCGACAGATTCCGAGGAAGAGTCGGGTGGGTTTGTAGCGGCCCCTGGTGACGCATCGGCTTGCTCAGTCCAGACGTCGTAAAACAAGACCGCACGAGTGACAATTCGGAACGCTTTTAAAAGCATGTCATCCAGCCGGATATCGAGGGTATCCTTGCTGGCGGCATGGCCAACGACTACTTGCTGCAGTTCCTTTGCGGCACGCACAAGCAGAGCGAGATCAGAGAGAAGGTTTTTACGCGTCCGGCGAATGGCATCGTGCTTTTTTACCAGGGAACAGTCCCGGGTTAAACAATTGGAGCGCTCCAGCAAGGCGCGAACGCCCGCGACCAGACCTCTCATATAGTCCTGATTGCGGAAAAGACTTAGGTTTGAATCGCTCGCGCAGCGCACAAGATCCCAGAATTCGGTCAATGCTTTGAGAAGAGGTCGCATCGCCGCATAGTCGTACCCCTCACAATAGTTTGTCGGTAGCCACCCGCGGGCTCCTGTCTCCAGCAGTGTGCCATCCGCCCAGCCATTGATATGCACCGAGTGTACTAGAATGATATCCCCGGCACTGAGCGGTAGTGTAACAGTGGTGGAGGAGTGGGGAGAGGACGGCTGGAAAGGATAAAGAGCTCGTAAGTAGTTGTGGAATCTCGCACGGGACGTCATATCGTCGAGGGATTCTATAGAGGTCGGTCGGGGATTTGTGGTAACCTGCCCCGTGTCTTCCGTTTTGCGGGAGGGGCCATGGTTGCCTTCGTCGTCGTCGTTGTCATCGTCGTCACTATTCTTGCGAATTCGTAGCGGCGCGACATAGATAGCAGAAGGTTGAGGCTCGCGCATTTTGTTGCAAGGACTGTAAAGGTCGCGGATCACATGGTCCAGTATCGAAGCACCTGCGCCTCACAAAATGCCATTTCTCTCACAACCAACAGTAGACGGGCCAGGGAACCAACAGGATGAGGAGACGGCCGAGGAGGCAAAGAGATAGCGGGTTCGAATGATGTGTCCAAAGGGAGGCCAAGGGGGGGAACGAGTAGCAGGCGTCGAGACGAGACGAGGGGGATCCCAATTTGTCTGCAAGGGCCAGGAGGTGCCAGCTGTGCGTCACAACAAGTACTTGTACACAGCAGGGGTGCTAGAAATCAAACGACGAGGCAATGGATCAGCTTCGTGGACAACAACAATGAGAGATTGGGTAAGGAATGGACTGGATGTACTCGGTACGGAGCACCAAATCGATAAACTCTGTGGAGGACTGACCGACGATGAAAAGAGTTTGTTGATGCTGGAAGGAAGTCACTGGAGCAGGGCAGACGAACTGGGTATCTGCACATACCTGATAGGTGCCCCGTTCTCCGTGCTTCCCCTTCACTTCAAGCCTAGGTAATCGTACTTGTACCGAGTCGACATCCGCCTAACGGGCCGCTAAAAGACGCAGGAAAAATAACCACCAAGTGGCACGCCACCAAAGCACTGTCAAAAACCTCCCAGACTTTTTGTTCT
The DNA here is from genome assembly GCF_001646965.1 of Fonsecaea nubica. Lineage (NCBI taxonomy): Eukaryota > Fungi > Ascomycota > Eurotiomycetes > Chaetothyriales > Herpotrichiellaceae > Fonsecaea > Fonsecaea nubica. The sequence goes on from NW_019173761.1 coordinate 9,202, forward strand.
GGGGTCCCACCTTGTTAGCCCTTGTATCACCTGGGCCAAGTGCATTCTAGGCCTCTGGAGTGCTTCGACTCGAAAACTTATAACTCGTGGCATGGCATCAGCATGACTCTATCAAAACCAAGGCCTTACCTACTCGTCCTTGTATGTTTTCAAGGTCATAAAACGCAAAATACCCAGATCTTCGGCCCCACGTAATCTTGCCTGTGCGCTTCCATAACCAATCTCAGAAGCCAATCTGGGTGACTTGGGCCCCCCTCAATTCCCTCCAAGCCCTCCAGCCACCAGCAGCGCCAATCGAGCAGAACCTTTGAGCGGTTGCGCCGTGGGCCGAAGGGGCTAGAGGTTTTTATCCTACCCAAATCCGTAAAAGCTGGCGGGGTCAATGATCTTCTCTGGCTGGCTCTCTACCTGGGAAATGTGTCAGAGCTATACGCTGCCAATACGGCTGGGATAGACGCTCGGAAAAAGACTTTCATAACCCAGAATAAACATCAAACCTGCTGGGTTACAGACTTGCCAGCAGCATTCAGAATAACAGGAAGTTAGAAATTAGGAGGTAGTTGCCAAACGACGGTTGCTCCGTAAGCCGGGTAGACGGTTTGAAGGCTCGAGCTATCTCTTCACCATGGTCCTTCTCTGTCTATCGTAGAACGTCGACTTGACTCTCATTGCGTCTGTGATGGGATAAATCCTAGGTTGGGGAAATGCAAGCAGCGCTAACATGGAATAAGGACGACGAAAATGGGGGATCGTTGCATCCTCTCACTGTAGCGCTTCACGTACCGGCATGGTGAGCCGTGCCCCGCCTCCCAACATGAGCAAACAATTCTCGTTGTTTTACGACGTTGAGGGGTACTACCCAAGCGGCGGATCCCCATAACCGGTTTGTTTTGGCACTCATCAAGGTTCTTTTTGGGCGGGACGCCAGACGCTTGTGACACGCCTTAATGGTTCAATAAAGCCAAATCTTGCTGGCCATGGTGCTTGTCAAGCGACTCAACACGGCGAGTCTTATATGGGTCATCCAATTTGGTTTACCGCAGCTCAAAGTGGACAAAAGGCTTTTCTCGAGGGATCGGATCGCAGTCACTCTCAAGACATCAGCACCAGAAGATAAACCCCAAAGGTGTTTGTTTGTGCAGTCCGCTTGTGTATGTGTACTTGGGATCCCTGACTGCATAACACAGTGGTAGTGACTGGCTACTAAAAGCTGCGGGTAAACCCAACCGAAGGCCGGATATTTGTGCCTGCGAATGGTATTGCATAACGCCTTCCGACCCGCTGCCTCGAGTCCTGGATTCATGTACTCGTACCTCATACCTCATCCCCATACTGCCAGTAAACCCCTTCCCAAACGAAAATCCCCATCCCGCTGTGTGAAAAAAAGAGCGCGCCACTTCCGCACCAACTGCAACCTACCGAACCATCATCTAGTGTGGCAGTGGATCGATGACCTGAGCCGGCGGCGCTCGAAGTATCTGATTTGTTCTCAATGACTCGCGAACCAGTACTCCCGGTTCGACCGTGGCACCTTCATCAATCTTGACGCCTGGATAGATGATGGCTTTGGCGCCGATAATGACCCCGGCTGCAATGAGCACATCGTTTGCGATCCAGAGACCCTTGGTGCCCTTGCGATTGACGAGATCCTTGTTGTGGTCGCTGGTCAAGATGGTGACGCCGGGCCCGATGATGGTGCGAGGCCCGATCTCAATCGCACCAGCATCGTCAAAGTTACAACCCTTGCCAACGTAGACATCGTCGTGAATTCGGAGGTTATAGCCATAGGTGCAAGTGAAAGGCGTCTCGATCTTAACCCCAATCCCAAGATAGCCTTTGCCGTGAAACTGTGAAGGGAATCGGTGCGTCGTATCCTGGCTAGGATCGAGCACCTTCATCAACAGATTGCGGATTTCCTGCTCCCCTATCCCGCTATCTAGTTGGCACGCCGCGTTATAGCGCTGCAAGGCCCGCTCACAACGTTGACGCTCGTAGACCAGTGTCGGGTCCATGTGGATATAGTTGACCGACCTCAGCATCTTGGATTTCTCCACATCTTCTTGACCGGCTACCTTGAAGCTGGTGCTGGAGGATGTCATTCGAGTGTGACTCGGAACGCTAGCATGAGCTGGTGGAGGGCCCGGTTGAGGAGGGCCATATGTATGCCCATACGACGCTGGCTGTTGTGGCTGGTGCCACTGTAACTGCTGTTGAGGCGGGCCCGCCGGCGGTTGATGAGCGACGCTAGGACCTACAGGCTGGGGCGCCGCATGTTGAGGAGGAAAGTGCTGTTGATGGTGTGGTCCCAGCGGAGCTTGGTTCGAAGGCGCGGGCGGCGGTGGCGGCGGCGGCGGTGCGGGAGGGCCATGTGATGGAGGGTATCCGGCACTTTGAGGTGGCACGCGCGACATTTCTCGCGGGTTTGCACTTGGATGTAATTCTGATCGACTCAGGTCCGACAGTGGAGGGAGATGCTCTGAGGTATAAGGACTTTGACCTTGCGCGGGCGGCCAGGGGTTATGCTGGTTGGGACGAAGTGGTCGGCTCGCTGGCTCATTGCGTTGTGGACTCAGCTCATACGTCGCGGGGTGTTGTCCTTCACTGCCACCGACCGTAGTTGGTCGCGACTGAACACTGTCCTGACGTTTGAGAGGATTGCTCGTGCCGGGAGTTTCCATGTGAGGTCCCTGATAAGGCGATGCTTCAGACACGTCACCAAGACCATCCCTGGACTGTAATGGAATCGGGCCTCTGTTGAGTGTGGGCTTGGGCGGATTCGCCCGCCTGTTCAGGTTGTAGCCTTTACAGCTGAAACCACCTCGAAGACAGTTGTTACCTGGAAAAAAGACAAAGTGTTAGCGGGCGGAGAGAAAAATGAAATTCCACGTTCAAGAAATGACCAGACTCACAATATGGCTGGCCTTCATCACATTTCTTCTTCCGTTGTCGGCACGTCATGCATCCGGTCTTCGTTCTGTTGGAGAAGTTACGTTTCCTTTTTGGCGCGACCGTTGATGCGCCCGTTGCTGACTCGGGATGACCATACTGGTCGTGATTGAGCTGGCCATTGGGTCGAGGTTGATAGTCCGAGCCCCAAGGTGAGGGCTGCGCCTCCGATCCGTTGGCTTCTTGCTGTAATGTTTCCCCGTGATGCGACTCGGAGGTGCTGGGCCGACGGCCATTGACGGAGCTGGCAGGTTGTGCACGCTTCTCTGCGTGCCACGTATGACCATTCTGGTTGGCATCATTCTGAAAGTACGCAGATGTGGCATTGTGATCAGCACTTCCTAGGACACGCAATGCCCGGTTGGCCATGTGTTGTGGTTCAGGGCCCTCCCGGGGGCTATACTCATACCGCCGCCGTTCAAGATAAGGCTCGTCGTCACCAGACCCCGACCGCTTCCGCCTATGGCCCGCGCGTTCCTGGCTATGCGGGGGTGGATACGTGCCGCTCGAACTTCTGGGTACAGGCTCGTCCCTGAGAAGGTGGTCTGGTGGAGATGAGTGTCGACTATCTAGCGAGGCATCGCTTTCTGGGTTATGGTCAATATGGACAGATGCTTGAAGGGCATGATGACAGACCGTTGCTCGAGGCGCGATTGACTGCCACAAACCCTCGTGAACTGGCATCTGGGCTTGACGTCACTTCATTCTCGGAAGCATTCTGACTCGCAGGAGGAGCCATCGTCACGAGTCAAACACTGGGCTTGATATCTTCAGAAAAGCGAGTCGGCTGGTCCCAGCGTTACCGTGGTCTATAAGTTTTCCTGGAAGGACTTTGGTCTCCCTTTGCGTGCCGACTCCTGAACACAGTCGAGACAAGAGCCTCAAAAAGGGATGTATGAATCCAGGGAACGTGGGCGCTTGCCCTGGGAGGACCCCCTTTCTGGTGGGATAAGGAGAACAACTTTTCGAAAGCGCGGATTCGCCAGCAGGAATTTTGACACTCCTGAAATGAGCGAGATAGCAGCGAGACGCGCGGCGAGAAGAGACCTGGACGGAGTATGGGCGCTTATGATCTGTCACAACCTGAGGGAAGGTAAGCGCCCAGGACGCTCACAAACCGGACACCAGGAGAATCACGCGCTTAATCGTACTTCTGAATATTGCAAAGGTGAGAATTGTGAAAAGAGAAGCGACACGAGAGCTCCTCGGGTCGAAAAGGAGGAAGGTCGAGTGAGAGCAGCCAGCTCTGAGGAAGCTCCCTGTGTAGAATAATGTTGGTATTGGAATGTTTGCTTGGGAATTGTCGATTTGCAGGTAAGCGGCAGCCGCGAGAAGCGCACGTGGAGCCGGGAACAGTGACAAAACAAAATGATTTGGCTGCGGGATTGCTTTGGCTGTGCGTAGTAAGCGGAGGGAGCCGCCCTTTGTCGTAGTAGCAAGATTTGGAGGTCCTGCGGCAGAGCAGAAGAGGACGGAGGCAGTCAATCGTGCAAAGAGCACTGAAAAGTGTCCCCAAAGCCCCAACTTAAAGCTGTCTGCAAGGAGGAGAAGAAGGGTCAGAGGGCGAAGAGGCCTAAGCACATCCTTCCCACTTTTTGCAACTGATGCTTGACAGCTGCGTGAGGAACGAGAGACACAGGACGCAGGAGGACGAAGGTGGGCGAGGGAGGAGCGTGTTTGGTCGGGGAGACTTCCACAACGCTAGACAAGGGGCTTCGAAATCCACGGGGCGCTTGGAAAAGGCGCTTGCCGACTGCCACCCAGCTAACCCAGCTACCGCACCGTTCTCGCAGCTGCCCTTCTGCACGCTGACTGGCCACTCAGAGAATTGCTGTCGCCTTTAGCGTTTCCAAGGGGCCGCGGGCCACCGGAAAAGCAGGCGGCAGTTGTCTGAGAAAGGATCTTCGTGCGGTGTGTTGAGACAGGGTGAGCACTGAGCAGAATTCATTTTCATTCCCCCGTCAGCAAACAATCGTGTCCAATCTTCATCATGAATCACCACCCCCAAATGACAGCCCTCTGAAGCAAAGCACTCTGGTGAGCTTTATTTCCCCTTCCCCTCCACCCTCCTTCCAGCTCACTTGTGGACACGAGTCACCTGGCTGACCAAGTATGCAGCCGTGTGCTTCGAGTGCATTATTGGCCGTCCTCTCCGGTGCCCTTTTCCTCACCCTCTGCCTCCGTCCCCCGCTCTTTCTCGTATCGACCCCGGCGCAGTCCTCGTGATTGACAAGTCCTTTGTGCCGTTTCAAGAACGGGGCTAGCACGACATTTTGCCTCCCTGGTCCGAAGGCTGCCCGCCCGTCACAGCTGCATGGTTCCAAATGCGAAGCAAGGGCTGACCTTGAATCATCAAGGGCCAAAAGGGGCCTGGAGCTTCGAACTTGGATGCATGTGATGGAGGTCCGTCGAGGGCAACGATTGGACGCTTGATCTCAAATCTGAGCTCGAGTGACGCCCGCCAGCAAAGCCGCTCGTCAAAAATGCCGCCTCGACCAACGCCCTCCGGGCCCTCCCCCTACTTGTACACAGTCACCTTGGATCCCGCCTGCTTTGTTCTCCTATTGGCCACGGCAGTGTGACGACGGATCATGCATGCGTCTGTGAACTCCTTGCATTTGCGTTTCTGGCGGGATCGTTTCCAAAGTCACTCCGCGCTTGCGTTTGGCCTAGCCGACTCAGCCGCTCGTCACTTGGGCCGCCAGTTGCGACGGAGTGGAGTAAAATACTGCCACTGACACAAAAGACAAGTGGGTAGGTGAGACAGCTGGCTGCAGACAGCCAATTGCAGATGCGAACATGCTCATATTCTGTACGTAATGATTTCTACTGTCCAAGACGCCTACTTGACCCAACCTCTCCAGGCGTCGCCAAATCCAAGCGCGACGATGCTGGGATCTGCATCCATGCCGAAGCCACAAACATCTCCACCAAGGTCTGCCAGTATTGTTAACGTGGGCCGGCCGTGAGCACATTGGAAAGGTAAGGTGCACTGAGATAGTCTCTGCACAAGCTCGTGGCATTGCCTCTTGTCCAAATGATCGTTGAACATGACCGCAGTGCGGCAGGATCGAGACTTGAGCATCTCGATCATGCCTTTCGGGCAGTCCGCAAGGTCGGACCACCAACAAGGCTCATCGGATTGTGGAGGACGGGGCAGCGGACTACAACGCCGCGCACGGCCTAACCAGATCTCGCTTCTCATGATGTCAGCCAAAAGCTTCGGGTCGGCGCGACAACGCTCAATAATGAGGGTCGGCAGAACAGTCACCTCCACTGTCCAGGAACGATGGCCGGGCGGATGTCGTGCCGTATGAGACCTCGTGCTTTCAACAATGTGATAGATCACACTCCATCGCCGAAAAAATCCCTTGTGCTCTTCCAAAAGTCGCGCTTCCGTTTCGTCAACCTCGAAGACCAATGGTTTAGCAAGATTTGTGGAGATGCGCTTGCACAAGCCTTCACAAAGCTTTTCAAATTTAATTCTTTCGTCAGCCGCATGCTGGTCAATAAGAACGAGGAGTCTCCGCTGTTCCCTCCCGGCAAAATATGGGTCGCAGGTATCTCGAACAGCGAGAACGGCAAGGATAAACTTTCGATCAACCTGCTGGACAATACTGGCTCTTGACAAAGAACCTTTCGTGACGATCCGTGAGTCTAGAACAGTATTGTCCTGTCCTCTGGGAACGATCACTTTTCCAGACAACCCCGGACCCTGTTCGGATATGATGCAGGCAATCGGAGCATCAGATTGGTGACGATAGCCTGCCGGCAGATAGGGCTGTAAATTGACGAGAGGCTTCGCGCTGTCATCGGTACGAGGGAGTTCTGGGCCTTGTATTCGCGTTAAAACCCCGTGGTCTGGATATGAAAGTGCTGTGTCTCCATTCGCCGGAGGTATTACAGCACCTGTGCGAGGGTGGACATAAGTGACCTGACCACCGCGCCAGCTGATCCAAGGAACACCATCGAAAGTTTCGTCAAAACCTTCGAAATCACTTTGGGTCTCGCGGGTTGCGTCCTCGGGGTCCGACTCTTTGTGACTAGGGTCGACAGATAAGCGACCTTCTTTGGTGACCAGAGATGAGCAAGAGACATCATCTGAATTTCTCAAGCCCAAGCCATAGCGGAAATCCTCTGGTGAGGGACGAGCACTCTTGACGCGACGCCAGTGACTTAGATACCTAGCCTCAGTTGCAAGTTTCGAGGGTTTGTTGGCAGATTCCCCAACCAGTTGTTGGCAAGGGCCAATTCCACGGTTATGTCGACGACGCACCCTTTTCGATGCATTGCGTTCGGCGCAGGCTGAATATCCATGCATGTTTAGAAAATTAGAGATTAGCGATTCGATCGCTCTTGTCAAATGATCAAAGACGGGCAGCACATCCGACACAGGCTGGCCCAAGGCGAGGTTGGTCGACAATTCCCGAGTTCTCGGCTCAATTTGAATGTAGAACATGGGCCATTTATCCACGGCCTTTGGCAGTTTGTTGGTTTGACAAGATCTGTCAACGGAATCTTGGTCTTCGATTGCCATGCCCTTCGCATTGTGGCCAAAGTCCTGGGAGCCGAAGGTCGACTCCTGGTAAAGCTGATCAATACCATCAAATACACATTTGATTCCACCCTCTCTTTGAATTGGGGACTTTCCAATGGAAATGTACTGAGCTGACTTATTTGGGGATCGTTCGACTGAGATGGCAGCACGAAGACGGAAATGCTTCGTGCGAGCGGATGCCAAGCGCCATTTTGTGATGTCGACAGAATTCACCAGCCTGGCCTGAAATAGTATTGATACTGTCGACTCTAGTGAGAATTGCCCTTCCCTCAAGTCCGGTGAACGGAAATGAACTCTATGTTGTCTTGCGCCTTTGACGGAGAATCGCACTTCGATCGCACGAGACTGTGCCAGCAGGTATCCAGCGAGCATTTCTTTCACCCGGTTGAATGCTTTTTCTGTCTCGGTCGAGGAAGCATAGAGCTGTGACAGGTGTTTGGCGCGGGCAGGCAAATCGCTGAAAAGATCGTGGACAGTAACGGCCGTGCCTTTCCGCATGATACCAACATCTTGTTTGTCTAGCCGTAACTGGCGACATACGGCATTCCCACGATGCAAGATCAGCCGATTTGCAAAGACTTCCGATCGATGTTCGGAGGCTATTGATAACAGAGACAGGTGCGACAGGTTTGACAAGAAGCGGCCATAGCAACCGTATGTCGGAGGCGAACAATTCAGTTTTGAAGAACCTAAAGCACCAGTCAGATTCTTGATCGGGAGGGATATTGAGCTATTACATACAGTGGAGTCTGGCCAACTGGCCTTGCTCTGAAAATTCCACCTCTTGGATCCCAATCCCGTTGTCACATATCCAAATGTAGCCTTTCGAGAATTCCACCTCAATCACCACCGACGAGGCATCAGCGTCCAAAGCATTTCTGAACAGCCCCTCGATAACATGCTCGGAGGATGTGATATCGGAAGACGATGAGACCTTTGTAGAAATATCAGCAGGGAGAAGACTGATTCGTGGCCAACCTTCAGCCATTACTGGTAGCTGGTGGTCGAAAGATCGGAGTGCCTGGTGGTGCGCGACACATGAAAAGCTGGATTTCATGGAGGTTGCCACCGCGCGAGGTACAGGCGTAAAAGATGGGTCACCGGGAGCAACATCTCCTCCAGAGCGCCTGCACTTCTAGCTGAGGAGCGTCACAAACAGTGCAGACTCCATCGGTTGAGAAAGGTCAATGGTGGTAGTCATCACATTGTCCTGTCACACGGGGTCCACAATGTGAGACTGCGGAGGCTTCGAAATGTTTGCAATGTTTGCAATGTTTGCGATGTTTGCACTGTATGCCGAGTTTGCAGAGTTCAGCAATTAGTGCACCGAAATGGATCTAACCAGTAGCATTCACCCCATATTCCTTTTACGTGTTCTCAACTACAGGGCAACAGAGTATACTAGCTGAGTCTATCAGGGCTTAGGGCTATGTGTAACCTTAAAACCAGGATATTAACGAGAACGTTCTCCCTTACCTAGGGAAGAAAAGTGGCCCAGAGCAAAAATCTCAGCCCAAGATTCTAGAACACAAGGCTCCCACAACAACATGACGGTCTCGAAGTGGCTTACTCTGGCTCGTCAATGCCTGCTTCGTCGAATCTCTGTGGAAGACTTCGGCAATTTGCTGCGGAACCATGACGGTGAAATCGATGGCAAGCGATTATTTGGGGCTCTGGTTGAATGTCGAGAATCTTTCTGCCAGCCAGGAGATCCTCTCGTCTCACTTTATATCGACTACATTGCAACCGCTGGAATTGTCGTCATATCCGACGCGCTGGTTATCCTCACAAAACGTTGGAATGGAACAAGATCTCCAGTAACACAAGGTGCACTTGCATGCTACAATGACACCCTGCAAGATTTGACCATGGTGATTGTCTCCCCAAAGTTCAAGACCGGGGCAGCTGAAGCACGCCTGGCTCTACAGATCTCGTCAAGATGGCTTTCTACTTTGGCACGGCAAGCATCACGAGGAGATTCCGAGCCACCAGGAATGGAGCTCAGCAGCACCATCGAATTGCTCGCCTTCCTCATGGCATCTATGACCGCAACTGACGCTGGACTCGAATCTTTATCTATTGCCAAGAGCCCGGAGCAAAAGGACAAATATGTGGCTGTCGACAACTTACGCACTCTAGTGAAACAGGCCTTTGAGCTCTGCTTGCCATTATATTCTACGCTCTCCTCTCAGCTCATGGAGCGGATAAACACAGTCTTGAAACATATTAACCTTCTCGATGATGGCTCGGCGCAACCTGGCAATGCCCCTGCCCCTGCTTCCGAGATTCAAGCGCTTCAATTCCAAGTCTCTATCGCAGATAGCCAGTTGGTGGCTTCCAAAGCTGGCACAATGCTTTACCTAGAAAGTCTTCTCTTTGCAGGCTCAACTATCGACGATGGCGGGACAGTACATTGGCTTTCAGCGCGCCATCAGAATGATTACCAGTCAATGTTCATCGACGTCTTTACGTCCTCCTTTTCCATTCTCAAAGCCCAGACCATTACACCTGGCAGAACTTTATGCATGCAGCAGTGTCAGATTTTCATTCAGAACAAACTTCCAGCACTTCTGTCAATGATATCGGCCTCTTCATTCAACAGTTTCAATACCGAACAAGCCATGACCGACTCATGGCATCAGGTGGTGTCTTTACTTTCGTCACAAGACCTTCTTTTGACGGGAGCTAGGCTGCTGCACGTCTGTACTTTGCATCACTTGCTCCCGGCACAAATCGCAGTACAGCTCGTTGGAAACGAGGATACTTTGAAAGGACTGAGCAAGGGCTTGTATGCTAAAGATGACCTCGTGGCACAAGTCCACGCAAATCCTATGAGAGGACCCAAACTTGTTGAGGAATTGACCCGCAACGATGGGAGTGCAGGCTTCATCAGTCAGGCGGTTGTTGAGGTCTGTAAGCCGTCCTTTTTGAAGAGAAGCTCCCCTAACAACTCCTAGATCGTGCATAACTATTGTCAAAACAAGGAAACACAATATCTCAAAGATCTCGCCAATGCTATACTTCGGAGACCTACTACGATCAATTGCATTGCTCTATTCGTTCGTCCTGACTATTTTCTGGGACCACTTTGTGGGCTCTTGGACGAGTGGCGATGGGATGAAATACATGGTAAGTAACAAACCCCCGAGATAGTTGCCCGCTAACTGAATGAAGGAGAGGCACAACCGGTATACGATGATTTTGGGGCCATCTTTCTTCTGATTTTGGTAAGCAGAGATCGATTAGGGTTGTCAAACTCAAGCTTGGGTATACGAAAGAAAGATGGATTCCTAGCTCGATATCTAGAGCATGAGCATAACGAAGAGAGCCTAGAGAACCTCTCTGAAGAAAGGAAACTGCATTTGGGGAACTGGATCAACGCTCTTTACTTGGCTGAAGGCCTTAGGGATGAACTGTTCACAAACTGCAGTCCCCACGACTTCTACCTCTTGATTCCCACTCTCCTCCGACAATCGATGACGGCTCACCAGCAGGGAAAGCTAACTCATGACTCTTTACAAGCCGGCTTGGACTGTAAGTACCAACCAGTGTCAGGGCGACCCAGCTCACAAAATCCAGATCTCCGTGAGCCTTTCTTGCTCCCTTCCCTGATATCGGCAATGGATTGGGTCGCAGAGGTTTTCCAGCATGAGCGCATGGTTGCTGGAAAGGTGTTGGAGGCTCTAATAAAACCACCAGGGCCGTTGGAGTCTCGGGATATCCACCACACTATATTGACATTATGTGCGCCAAGGCTGAAGTTGCGCCTGAAGACTATTGGAGCACAAGACAACGACGTCGACTCCATTCTCAAGACCCTGGACCAGTGTCCGGACTTTTCGTTCGTCTCGGAGCGAGAACGAGAGACACCTAATCCAGGAACCCTCAACATTATACAGCATTGCCTGGCAAACTTAATTACTTCCACAACTGCTCTGGACATTGGGGAGGCGCCTCCCTTTGAGGACATTTCTGCCCTCGTGAGCCGAGCCGTGCAAGTCCATGGCCCCCAGTCGACCCTGCGGGCAATGGTTGGGGTGCTTCTACAACTGAGCGACAGTCACGTATTCCTTTATGCTCTTGATGCACTCACCACCGCAGTTTGTATGGCTGGAAACGGGCTTCGCGACGCCCTGCGCTTACAATACCACGACCTGGGGAGTCTCTTGAAGAGCGGGGAAACTCTCGCTGCTGAAGGGGTGGTCCGTCTATATCGGCAAGTTGAAACATACACGAATCTTCTTGCTGTGCCGGACATGGGTTTAGACTCGTTCAACTTTTCCCAGCAACTTACGAACATGGATACGGCCGACCCCAATCTCGACGCTGCTACTGCGGTGTCGGGCGGAATGGACCTGCAGACAGATCAGGGCCAAGCTGACGGAATTAATCAGGTACTAGATGAAGTCGCCGCCATGGGAAACCTGGACTCCAACGATGCAGACATGAGCTTTGATGCTCTCTATGACCTTCAGGGAAATGATATGGATCTCAATGACTTGGATTTGGACATGTTCTGAATGACCCTCAGCTACAAACATTCCAAACCTGGGTTTCTGTCTTTCTGATACGGCTGAAATCTAGAGACATCCGATCTCTTCAAGATGAAATCGGCCACGGGCGTGGCGCAAGGAGCACATGTGGGAAGAAATTTGTATTGAACCGCTCTACACAGTCCAGTATCTTTGAGCATCGACTTTTAGTCCAAGTTCAAGGCTGAGAAAATCCATTTTTCAGTATACACTAAACTCCGCCCGAACGCGCTGCAGAGCTAAAAACATGGCCTCTCGCTGTCCTGGCCCAAGGTATCTCAAAGTGATCAGATAAGACAAAGGTGCTTGCACTTGTAACGCGCTGGGGATGTCGATGCCGCGCTGCTCAGTAGACGCCCCGTCACTGACCACTGCAGTCGGGGTGTTACGGACCAGGCCGTTTCTGTCCACGTCTCCAAAGGCAAAAGCCAGGGTGCCAAGAAAGTCTCCGACTGTCTCCTGTATCACTCTGGTGTGGGTGATGACCAATTCAGAGGTGTCTTCCGCCAAATCTCCATCGTCGTAACGTGGATGGTTGCTCCCAAGACTACCGATGGCGTCGAGTAGAGCTGCGTGCAGACAGATCTTTGCGACAAAATACCGGTTCCAATGGAAGAAAGCCTCCCATGACGCGAAGCAGTGCAGCCTGAAGAGAGTCCCCGTCGTCCACGGTGTGCGAGGAAGGTATCGGTGCGGTGTGTCGACCAACACCTTTCGAGGAAGCCAGTCAAAAATGTCACACCATCCGCTGACCTTGTCCTCGAGTCTGGCTGCAGCTCTCATGTAGGAGCTCACAGTTTGGAATTTATTGACAGACGCATTCTGTGGCATCAGCAGGAAATTCTTGATACGGGCTCGCAGTTTGGAGACACCGTGGAAAAAGTTCCTCAATCTCAAGGATGCCGTTGGAATCGTGGAGGTGGCCTTGGGTAATTGTGATTCCAGTATCAGATATTCTGGTGACGGCTCCTCGCTGGCGAACAGAGGCTTCCAATGCTGAAACAAGTCAGCGCTCAGCATCCCCAAGCTCTTTCCAGGCGCCCATACCATGGCCGAAAGAAGTGTGTGATATAGGTGACGACCCTCGGGGCGGCTAAACTGTTCATCACCGCGTAAACGCAGAAGCATTAGAGTCCCGTCGACGTGCGTCTGATGGGCAGAGCCTCCGTGTGGTCCATTGACACTGGCCAGAAGCTGCTCGATGTTAGTAAGATCGACAAGGGGTATGGGCTGAGCAACCCTACCTCTCTGATGCCGAGCAACCAAACTGCAACCAGAGTCTCGTCCTTTAAACATTGTTCAGGATCTGCTAGGGCAGCAGTCACGCTAGATACTGCCCGCGCATACTCGGCTTCGATGATGGAGTGCATGTCGACAGTCGGTGATCGGTTGGCCAGATTGATTGCGGCAACTGATCGCATGGCCGCATATAGATAAGAATCTCGCCCTGAGCTGGAGAGTATTTTGGGCAGGAACGTGAATGCATGGTTCCCATATAGCACCCGAGAGTTGGCATCAAGTTGTGTGAGGGAGTAACAAACTGCCTGTTCAGTCACATCGCCGGACAGACTGTTCACGGGGCGTAGTCTCTGGGTTGCGCGAGAAAATGAGTGGATGATCGAGTCACTGTTCGCAGAATCGCTGTCGTCGCCCTCGGTTGAAGTCGAGCTGGCACGATAAAGCGCTGTTTGTGTGAGGTTCTCGGATGACGACGATTTCGGGCTGGGGCTGTCTGCTGGTTTAGAGGATACAAAGACAGCGGTTCGAATAAAGCCATAGCCTGGTTCTCGATATCCGGGACAGGGTTTCTTAAGTCGGGCACAGTTGCGGCATCCGGGGCGTCCTTCGTCGCACTAGAACGATCATCAGTCAGCACAAGGAATGTTTTTCCAGAAACCCGGGACGCGGCATGACCGACCTTGACCCTCCGTTTGCGACACAGAAAACACCCTGTGCTTGGACGGCCAATGTTGCCCATCCGGAATGGCGGGAGGGAGAACCCGTGAATGAGAGGATAATTTAGAGAATGTGGGCTGCGAGGTTGGTTTTACGATGCGAGATGCATGTTCCACTACCAGGTTGGTGCTTGCTTTCACAAAGTCGAGGAGGCCACTGATTGTTCTGATTGTTTCGAATTGACTGCTTGTTCAGCGGTGTCCTTTGGATATTTAACTTGACCGCGCTTGGGTGGGTTGGGTCATTGACTCGAAATCCCGTGCACTTAGATAAGTCTTGACCGTGCCAAACTTGTTCTCAGTCAGGGGAACGGCTGTCTGGAATGTTGCGTCGCATCTTTCTCCGTGGGCCAGGCTGTGAGATGGGGGCGCAAGCGGGCGACTTTGTCAGGGCTATCGTAACCACAATGCAGTGCCTGAGCCTTGGGCGCTTCGAACATGAGGATGGAGAGTTTTCTCTAGGATATTGGAGAGCCTCGTCGCATGCCGCTTCAGCAGTGATAACGGCCGTATGCACGTCGCATGGCTAGCCGGAGCTGGATTAGCAAAAACTGGAGAGGGCAGAGGCCACAGACTCACGGCCAATACCTGTGGTGAGGTCCCTGAGAAGCGCTCAACTGGCGCTCGACTGCCACGTGTGGGCGAGGGATGTTATTTTGGACCCTGCTTGAAGCGAGGGCATGCCAGTGGTTGTGATGGTGAGAGAAAAAGCTTACTCTGCCCATGGATGCCATGGTCGAAGGATGGTAGCAGCACCAGCTGATGAAATGATGCAACAACAAGGGTAACGGCAAGCGAACCTGTCACAGTCTCTGCTGGATTTTCTCGCTTCAATTGTTTGCCCAGAATTGGCACCGGCATGGTCAGTGCTTAGCCCCTTTTGTCTCCCTCGAACTGCCTCTTTCTGTTGAGGGTTACCACTACAGTAGCTCCTTTGGGAGTATCTCTCTCTGTCTCTCTCTCTCTCTCTCTCTCTCTCTCTCTCTCTCGCGTGTCCCATGCAGATCGAGTCAGTGCTCTCGCACACCTCACCCTCTCCGTACTCTCCTCTCTGTCCCGTCTTCCGATCGCCCCGCAATTTAGCCCAAATATCCGGAGAAGCTTGGTCAAGTTGGTTACTCATGACGCACCGCCTGGTGTCGCTCTTCTACTGGATCGCCACCTTGTTGTTTCTGTTTTTGGCCCTCTGGTCCCGCGTGTCCTTACCCGCTTTGTCATAGGGATCCCCATGGGTTTCGGCTCAGCTGAACCGCAGCCGACTCTCCAAAATTTTCTCTTCTCGGACATGGTGGCATGATGGTGTTTCCTCTTCATCGCGGACCTGATGTTGCAATTTCTATGACGTGTATGGAGGAGGAAGCGAAAGGAAAAATTTCTGTTTCAGCCCAGCTAAAGCGTTGGTCGAATAACGACCTGTGGTTTCAACTTTCCCAAGGAAGCTTTCCCACGCATCCTGACACAGCCTTGATGCTACCTACAGAGAGATTTATGCATCAGAGTGGCATCTTCTCTTATCGACCCGACCGGTTAAATTGAAGGTGCTTGAGAAATGTATCTATGACAGGTTACCGGAGTTGAAGCAACGCATCTTCGGTGGAAAGCCCTACCGTATGCTTCCTTCACGCCGGCCAAAGAATCTGCGCCTCAACTCGTCAGCCTCAAAACGAGGAACTTTTGCATTGACTGAGTCCTTGACGAACCATTGTCCGCCATGATGCTGCTGAGAATGTGAGATCGATCAATTAGGATAGTCCAGGCTCAATTGCGAAAGAGGCTATTAGAGAGGAGAGAGGCTCACTCAGTCAAGACATCAGTTGTCACTTTGAATGGCCGCTGTCGGCGCTGAATTTAGGTCCAGCGCCAATCCCACAGATCAATTCGACCTGAAGCTACCCTTGGTTCTTGATGTCTCATTTTCGTCATTCCACTCAACGAACGGTGGAAAGCATTGCCACAGCTGGACTCGATCGAGTGACCACTTCCGCGTCAATCCGTGTCAACGGCATTTCGAATCACAAGAACTTGGGTTTGTGGCTCTGTCGGAGTCTCTTCGTCCGTGTCACTTTGAATTTGAACCTTGCAGATGCTGTTACTTTCGATGGCCACCAGGTCAAAAGATAGCAGCCGAACAGACGCAAAACCTGTTACATCTATGTATAGGTCAATCTTACCCCGCCACGCCATGTCTTGCCTATCCTCAAAATCGAGCTCTATTTCTCACGGCCAAAGACACGTTGTGTTGGAAGAAGGACCAAGATGAAATGATCATGGGAAAAGTCTGTTCGAGCGGCGAACGGCGTCTATTTACAGCGAGTCGAAAACAAAGAATGTACGTCCAAGTAAGTGACCTTTGAGCCCTAGGTCGCCTCAGAGCCGGATTCCCCAACATTTTCTGCCATTATGAAATGAAATGAGAGGTAGAAAGGTGCACAGATATTTGACCACTTGCTTGACTCCCTGACAATGTATAAAGTCCCATACTGCGAGCACGGCACCTCACCCTCGATAGACAGGGCTCTCCCGGGTCGTTACGGCGTTGATATCTTCATTGGCATCTAACCACATCTATCCCATTTTCTGAAGTATGTTTGGCCATCATCAGCTTCCATATTGGAGATTCTCTATCCAGGCAGCAATCTGATTCAACATGGACAGGTTTGTACTGGGTATTTGCCCCCCTGCTTCTTCAACCATGCGGGGTTTCTTTTTGGATATTGTGTTTTAAAGCTAATCCTGGCGAGCACTATTCGTGCTGTTTCCCCGCCTCTATATTCCGGGCAGCTCTCTGGAACAATACTCGGGCGTTCTCAACCTTTTTGCTGTCGACAAATTCGAGTATGTGCTGGATTTTGCCCGCCTGATTGAAGGTGAAGACAAAGATATATTCTCCCTCATAGCTCCAGTCAACCGTCGAGTCTGTATCCTTTGCTTGTTCGCGGAACGTCGTTTCACTGGTTGCCCAAATGGTGACAAGGTTACCTCCTTCAAAAATCTTCTTGGGGGTGACAGGAATCGCTAAAATAAATTCCTTCAGAGACAAGAGGTGTGCTCCGAAGTCTTGGTTTGACATGTTCGGAGGGATCCCTAATGTTGCAGGGGCGATGGTATGGACGCAATCTGCCGTTCTGAGAGCAAGATTTGCCTCGAGGTCGAGGTCCTTGAACGTGTCCAAGAATGCAATGGCAATGCTGCGTTGAATGGAAGTCATATTGACCTAGTTGATGAATGTCAAAGTCTATGGTACAGATCCTCTGGACATTGGGTTTACAAGTGCTGGGTTAATATATGAGAGTCCCCTAAATCCGCTTTCGACCTAACTCCGGCCTATCCTTTGCACGTGCTGCTACTACGATATGGAAAGAACAAAATCCTGCAGCAGAGGAGGGAAGATACATAGTGTTTGAGACTTTACTATTCAGCATGCCTCTGGCTGCGTGCATGGAACAACAAGCAAAGAATTGTGCTGCTACAACACGAACTGCGTGCCGACGGTCGACGGGGCTAGCCTCCCAGGCATTACCCTTTCTATTTCATACTTGACTCTCCACCCGGAGCAGTGTCCCGGCATCAGGACGCTAGGGTTCAAAGCCTTCAAGTCTGCCACTGTGTCCTTGATGTATGCTTCGTTTGGTCCGACAAGATGATATCCACCAACGACGGCGAATAGTGGAAGGGCACCGCCAGCCAGCTGCACAGCATTTTTGGCAACATTCACCACTCCTGCGTGGCTACACCCAGTGAAAACCACAATTCCCTTTCCTATGGTTGTGTCAGCGTCGACTCGGACGAGCAGGAGGACTCGTTACCTTTCACATTACACATCAGGAACCGTTCATCCAAAATCAGCTCGTCGCTTTCCCAACGAGAGCTCTCTGAATTGAACCTCATGCCACGCTGAAAGCCTTTTTCATACGAGGTCACTCGAGGAATCTCCCCGGAGACAAGGAACATATCTTCGAGGATCGTGTGCGGTTGATTATTCTGTTCGATCGTAGCTCCAGCAGACTCGATTTCTGCGAACGTGGGATCCCTCTCCAGCGAGACTGGACCAGCCGGGCCCAAGAAGCCTCGATATGTTGGTCGATCTGGATGGAGGTCCACCGGAATGCCGCGGCTGCCTTTTGCATCATTTATCATGGAAATTGCTTTCAAAATGCCTCCGGAGTGGTCACGGTGCCAGTGAGACAAATGTATCCTATCGACCGAGCGGAGATTTGCTCTCAACCTCTTCGCATTGAGTTCCCAGATGTGCTCTTCTGGGGCTGTATCAAACAGGACCGTACGCCGCTTGTCCCCTTTGACGGCAGTCTGGACCACGCATCAGTTCCGAATTTTGATCAGCAGCTAGTAGGAACCACTGGTAGTCACACCCAGTCTGCTTACAATCATTAATGACAAGCCATGGGCCCCGCAGCAGATATTGTCCATGCGGATCTCGAAATTTGAACCTCCCCTAGTTCCATCCTGAATCGGGGCTCTCATAGCAACATCTGCCAGTTGTCCCGAGACCTTCAATTCTGGGTGCTGGTATGAGGATATTGGATCGACTTCGTTGTCGACGATGACTAAGATTTCAAGCGAGTCGATTTCGACGAGTGAAGCCATGATCACCAATCGACTTGAGAGACAACTGCGACAAAAGCAAGGAACCATCAGAAATAACGATGCAGCTTCCGAGAGAGTGTTAGGCCGAGTGGCAACAACACCGAACTACACGAATCTGGCGAAGCTGCTTGGCATTGGGCCGACCACAGTCTCGCCGATCAAAGATAGACTTCTACGATTGGTAGACAAGACGGATCTGAGAGGCGTCCCGCCAAGTGGTGAGACACACGTGGATGTATTCGCACGCTGCGGTTCTCAGGCGGCCAGCCCAGTGATGCCCGAGGATTGACAACATGACATGGACAGTTGCTATGATCGAAATTCAATGTCCCTTTCCATACCCGGGCCCGGCCACCTCAATGAGTCTCTTCTGTCAGGATTAAAGAAAGATAGACATGGCCGATCCAAAGCTTGCCAGTCTACTGGCCTTTGTGTCCCCTTCTGATATCGTGACGCCCGAATCGTCTCATTATCAAGAGCAGTCAAAAACATGGGCTGTGCAGGCCAACAAGCACCCTCTAGCTGTTGTCTCTCCTAGGACGGTGGAAGCATTGAGCGGGATGATTGCATATGCAAATACCACGGACCTCGACATTGGCATCCGCTGCACTGGAATCGGGAACGCGACGAGCAAAGACGTGTTAATTTCACTATCAGCCTTCAAGGCGTTCTCATTCGACCCAGACACAGAAACCATTACTTTCGGTGCAGGTCACTGCTGGGGTGAGATTGACGCGAAGCTCGAAGAAACTGCTCCGGGATACGCAGCCGTCAGTGCTCGGTGTACCTATGTTGGCGTTGGTGGATCAATTCTCCACGGCGGACAGAGCTGGCTGAGTTCAGAGTACGGCCTCGCTTGCGATCCTCAAAATCTGCTTGACGTTCAGGTTATCAAAGTGGATGGCAGCATCCTCTGGGCAAGTGAGGAACCAGACCTTCTTTGGGCTCTTCGCGGCGGCGGCGGAGGATTTGGAGTCGCCATCGCCTTCAAGATGCGAGTTTACAAGTATCCATCTTCAATATTCTGTGGACAGATCATCTATCCACCGGCGGCTCTGAAGGATGTGGCGCGCGAAACTGCTGCTTTTGCTTCACGATGTGATGATGTAAAGATGGCTCTACATTTGTATTGCCTTGACATGACAGCAGGCACGTATGCGGGCCGGGAGGCAAACCCTGGACTGGCAATTTTTGCATACGACGCCAACGGACCCGAGCATGGTAGAAGTGGAGCGGGTTTCAAATGGGCCTTGGACATCCCAGGAGCCGTCGACCTCACCAAGACCCTCAACTTCCGAGGAGTGAACCAACAATTCGGTAGGGACAACCGAAACTCGTGAGAGTCGACAAGTCTCCTAGCTAACCTGGGGTAGATGCGTCGAAAGCCCCATTCGGGAAGATTAATACCTGGGCGGCCGGCGTCACTGTTCCCTCTGTCGATGAGGGTTTGATACTCCGAGCTTGGAATTGGTATTTGTCACTCTTGGAGGCTGATCTAAGACTTGTTATGGGCACTTATGTACTCATGGAAGTCATGCAAAAGGTAAGAATTACTCCAAGGGGTTTCTTCCAAGATGCGTTCGTTAACTCCCAAGGCTGTCTACCAATCCGTTGGCTTCCCCAGCCTCGTCTCCGCCTGGCCTCATACAGCAAACCAACACAATCTTCAATTAGGCACGGGTGTCATTCCAGGCTCACCCGAAAGCGACGCTTTGGCACACAAAGCATTGGCAGAAGCACCATTTGAGATACGTCCAGGTCATACGGGGGCCGACTATTTTCCTAACTTCCTGGAAGATTTTGTTGACCCGACGAAGGTATGGAGATGTATCGTTGAAGCCGTCAACACATACTGACGCCCATCACCACTAGGTCTTTGGAGCCAACTGGAGTAAACTGGTGGAGATCAAGAAGAAGTATGACCGAAATAACAAGCTGGGCGGACCATTTATCGAGGAGTAATCCTCCTTTGACGATATTATGCAACTCCTGACTTGTAATCTTTACGCTGTGCCCAGGTGTTGCACTGCATAGAGAGTAACCTAGATCAACGCTCATCCATCCCTGGATTGATGGAAGATCTCGTTCAAAAGTATAAGACCATGCCGCAGTGAGGCCTCTTCCGGGGTCCTGACAACGCACACATCCCCCATACCACCTCGTTGCGTTACAACAATGTTTTTATCTTCCTCTGTTCTCAAGTCAAATAGCGATTCGGTTCCGGTTGCTATTGAGCATCACGGGTCAGCGATCAGGTCGTTCGTGGGAGCCAGACAACAGTGCAAAAGGGCTCTATTTCCTTTTGTATGTCCCGTTTGCAGTCAGCTCTCGTCCCAAGCTCTTGTTGAACCCTTTCGTGTTCGCTCTTTTCAAGATGTCCTGACGTAGGTAGCCATGAATCCGTACCCAGTCCGGGCCAGGGCGGAGGTTGTCGACAGATTATTCGCCAGACTCGACTTGGTTGCCTGGCCCTGGCGCAATCATGTCTCTGAGTTTGAGACGGACCGAGAGGGAGGAAGTACTTGTTGGAGAAATTGCATTCCGGGTATCTGTGGGCAACCTGGAGCTCGACACTCGAAACCTACAAATCCATCGTGGCATTCGATACATCATTCCTCTATCTCAGCTCGGACGTTTGCGTTCGCATCCTCCTGGCACTAGGGATGGTGACAAGTGACAAAACCGTCACTTTGGTGCTTGGACCGAGTCCGGACCCAAAGAACTCACGACAGGCTCACGCAAGCGGAGTGACACGCAACCAGAAAGAAAGAGGGACCTTGATTGTTTACTCGGCTCCATCACCCCACATCCCACATCCCACATTCCTCGGATCCTCGCTTGGTGCAGGAGGCATTCCGAATCATTTCTTGTCTATCCGTTCGCAGACAAACACACTCCCTCTCGAGCTGGCTCTTAAGACCGAGGTCTTGACCTGGTTTCTCCTGTTCCACCCTACTGATTCTCCATTACTATCCTCTCACCCCAACCACATCGTTGCCCTTGTCGACAGCAGCCTCGTGAGCACCGCAGACATCATGGCAGAGCCATCTAGCGAAGACCCGAAACTGGAGTTGACGGATGAATTACGACAGCAGTTTCGTAAACTCGTGGAAGACGAATGGGCTTGGGAAACGCCTTTCGAGCGTTCCGACTATGACCGTGACGATGACGACGACGATAGCGAGACTTGTAAGACAGAAGGTAAATCTCAATCTAGAAAACTTCAGCAAACTTGACTCACACTAGCACAGAGCTCAGCCCATACGAGATCGCGGAGAAATCTTGGCCAAAATCCAAATTCGCCCTGTTCACGGACTGGGATGAGAATCCTGACGAGCCATATAGCACGAAATTCCTAGCGAATGAGAGCACGGCCCAGTTCAAGGCTTTAAGGCTGACCCCAACTGACTTTTGCGAATTGATCAAGTCTCTCGATATCTGGGACCCCAAGCAGGTTCGTGACTTGAGAACGAAAACCAACCTCAAGTGTTACAACATGCCCCTAACCAAGGCCGGTAAGCCGGAGATCCCATTCCCGCTATTCAAGTATGGTCGAATGTATTTTTATATCGACCTGCGGCCATACGTCGAACCCGGGGGCCCTCTCGTCCCTAGAAGGATACGGAAGCCGAAAGGGAAAACTTCATCGAATCCATGCTGGGTCGAGTATGACCCTCCAATCATTATCCCACCTCATCTCCGAAGTTCAGGAGACACAGAATACAGCTCAAACTTACGCTATGGCCTGGCGATTGGAACAATAGCAGCCTCGATGGACGACGATATCGACAGAAACGACAGCAGGGCCAGCAAAGTACCATTTGACGTCTTGCTTCATCCTGCCGATAAAAGCTTTTGGATAGTCTTCAAAAACTTTGCGGTTTTACCTTATTTTTTAGAGCAATCACACTCTGAAGAGGGGCCACAGGCGATAAGGAAGACACACCGTGGTTCTCTCTTGTGGGACTGGTGTGAAGCCGTGCAACCGGTCGCGGTTTGGCGCATGTCATTCTCTGACGTACAACGCATCGCACAACGCCGCTCTTATTCCGGTGGATACATCAGCAAGGTCAATCCAGAGGTCGACGGAGATGAGAAGGACAGCCCTAGACCCCAGGTGATCGTGGACGCTCGTGATCCTTTTTGGAACTCATAGAGCTGTGAGCGACCAATTCAATATTATGCCGGGGAAGCGGGATTAGAGAAGTATCGCGATGAACTTCTGAAGTCCGAGGTGTTAGCTCATGATGATTCGAATGATCCGCCGGCGGTTCAACCGGGACCAAGTGATTCATTGGCCAACTAGGTCCACAATGGTTCTCTTGCTTATTAGACGTGGGAGGCAAACGGAACGGACAGGGCTTATGGTCGTGTCCTGGTCTGGGTGGGTTATATCTGTCTCTAAGTAGTGGTCATGTAATTCACAAAGCCTAATCGAGCTCAGGGAGTTTTTAGAGCGTATATTTGCCCCCTCCGCACCCGTAAAAATCGACTTGGGAAAACCTCCTCTTCGGAATGCACATGGGACTTGCCCATGGCACAAAATTGATCAGCTGAGCGATAGAAGAGGGAGGAAGGGTAGGCTTGAAGCGGGTTGCGATAAGAGGAAACACATGAAGACGAAATATTGATCACGTGATGACTGACGTCATGAGCTAGGTCTCTACAGGATTAGCTAAATCTTCGTCGCGCCAAGCAATCAGAGATCAGAAAATGCCATCTGTTGATGATCTAGATATGTACTCGGTACATATGATCAGACACCAGCGACTGACTACGGACTTCCCGTTGGGCCAATCGAAATGGCGGACAATGAGCTGCAATCTTCCCCTTCAGCCACTCTGGCCCCGTGCTTCCCTCCTATACTCTCTACCTCTCTATCTCTTATGCTGATTGGTCTCGTGGTCGATCATTTCACTCGAAACAATGCTCGACTCTCACTTCGTCACAGAAAATGAGAAAAGACCATCTTGATCTTGGGACGTGTCAGACTTCTATCAGATTCGAGGATCTGCCCAGCGATCATGGCAAAGCGAATGGGACGACATTCACATCATGTTGGCCATCGGCGAGAGATATCGCCGCGCACAACGATTCACATCAGATTGGACTGAGGCCACGGTCCTGGACCAAGATGATCATCAAAGATGCTTCCGATCCTAATCCGGTCTCCATGCTGCTGATGGCATTTTCGATAAATGACTCGATTTGTCAATCATCCTGCGCGTCCTCGGCCAGTTGTGAGACAAGGCGCAAATGGACGTCGTCTTCAGCACAGTTCTTGCCCCGATTAAACTTCCCTTTCTGGATTGCCTTTTCCACCTTTTCCTCCCCACCCCACCTATACACGTAAGAGCACTTGAGACACGGAGGACATCGATTCAACATGCTCGTTCGACCATCAAAGCAGAGATGATACGCTCTCAGCTGCTCCTCGTGTTCGAATGGTTCAAGGTTTTTGACGAGTTCATCCATCTTTTCCATGTTGCCCTTGGCCTTGCCCCAGGCGTCCTGAAACTCTATGGTCCGCTGCTGTAAAGCATCCTCGTGGTCCGGAAGTCGGCCAAGTCGCATTTCGCCGAAGGTAGAGTCGACGACACAAAACGGCCACCATCGCGCTTTGCACTCCCCCCATATGACTTGCTCACCACTAATACATACCGCGACGATGGCAGGAAGACCTGTACCTGCCTGGTCGGGTATTTCGTCGCACGGTCCCAGCACCAAGCATTGAAGTATTTCGCTTTCAACTTCATCTATACAATTTCAAGTCAGTAAGGGTTGAAACTAACAGCACCAGTGGCTCTTACCAAGAGTTTTTGGAGCTGACTTGAAGGCCTGAAGCTCCATGTCAAGAATCAGCACTATTGGCGAGACGGTTGGAAGGTCCCATTTCTTTCTCCACAGCTTGAATCCCGGCTTGACGATTCGGATTTTTCTCCTCAGCGTTCTCAAGTCTATCCTCAAGTCCTCTAGTCTGGTTAACTCGCCTTGGAAGTCGATCCGACCAGGCTTTTTCCTCAATTGATTGGCCCAGAAGCTGAGGCCATCGTGGAAAAAGCCGAGATGGTCCATGAGGAGACGGAATGACTCAGATTTGGCTTTTTGTTGCTTTTTCTGGGCCTTGATCAGATAATCGGCCATGACGATCGTGTTCGAAGTTGCGGCTCTGGCGGTATCGACAAACTCCTGAGGCTGAGGCTTGGCTTTCTTGTTCTCGACCTTCTGCTGCCCGATCATCCAGATGTCGCTAGGAAACAATGTTTTTGTTGAGTATCGCATTTTGTGCGATCTGTGTTGGTATTTCTTGGATTCAAGGTTGTGTATGAGAGGCAGATTTGAACGAAGCTTTTGGTTTGAGATAGCACCCAGGTACAACATCACAGGAAAGATTGCAAGGCTTTAAAGAACTGCAAAACGAGGTCCCTCAAGGCAGTTGCTTGAAATTGCCATGCCACAGTTCTTTGATATGAGTCGCCTTTACGGACAGAGACAGGGTGATGTGCTTTGCTCGTTGGGTCAATTGTGTTCACTGCTTGTCTACGGCTTTGTTGTATTGTCTCGGGGCGCGTCTCAAATGCTCAAGGAACATTCTGACAATCCCAAATCTCAGACACCTGCAGCCTGCGTTGGAGAGACAAACACCAAGCACCCCAGGCCTAGTATTGCTATACCTGCTATCCAGGTTTTGCATGTCGCTTTGCGCGAATGCGAGCCCATAGCTCAGAGGAGGCCGTGGAAGAAGCGGAGAGGAGAGCATTTCGGCTCGCTGGTTTACATGTGTTTCTCGGGCTGGCCGAAACATCGTTGGGCTAAGAATGGAAAGTTACTACTGCTATGTGTGACAGAGGCGGCCCGAGCATGAGTCTTGAGATGCTCAGGGGGTGAGAAGCCAGGGATTTAGAGAGGGGTGGTTGTTCACTGTGGTGTTCTGAGGTCGACACTGGCAAGAAGCAGGTATGGGAAAGTCCTTTGTTTATCGTCTTATTACTGTCCACAGGTCGCAGAGCGGACCACTCCAACTGACCCACCCCATAGACCTGGACACAAAGCGAAACACGTCTTCATTGTTCACTCAAGACCACTCGCCCCTTTTCCACAGTCAAGGCGCTTCATATGCAGGCGATTCCTTGTCCCCAAGCACAGCGATAGTATAAACAGTTTGCGCCATTGCCTCCAGTCTGTGACTGTGTCTCGGTGTGTCTTTGTCAAACTTTGAAACCACCACCGCTCTCCTTCATGTCTTTCCGTACTTTTCTCTTCTGCCCAGCACAAAGGGAAAAACAAAAACTCAAAGGGGCCTTGTTTCTACCCCCACCCCTCCCCTTTATTTTGGTTTCTACCACATCTGCATACAAAGAGCTATTAGGAGAGGCGTTGTCGGGCCCGCGGGAAGCAAATGAATGGTGCGCGGGAACCTCGAAACTACGAGTCAATAGGCCTTTGTCGTGTTTCTGTTTATCCCAAGACTGAGTGCTGAGTGATTTTTCTTACGTGTTGAGGATATCGCTGGCAAACCGTTGAGACAGGACTACCTTGGTAAGGCATGTAGTTCACACGAGGCTGTGACATGGTGGAGCCACGCGCATCCAAGTCCACTTTTTAAACCTTCTTTGGCGATAAAATCTACATACGGCTTCGATACACGGTTTCGTTTCGCTAGATAGCCATACAGGAAAAAAAGGCCTCTGCCGAATCGAGAGGATATTGTTACTTTTGGCCTCGAGAGGTCTCTGGTAGTCTCAAAAGAAAGTCTATTTAAACGTCTTTTGTCTCTATATGATGAATGCTAGATCAAAACGACCCACGCTCGCTTCCCGATATGCTTTGTTTTTGCCCCCGGGGGAAAAAAAAAAAAAAGAAAATGCTCGAGGTCAGAGTTTGACCGGGTATTTCTTCCGAATCGTCTCGCCGTAGCGAAAGAAGAACCAACTCATCGGCGCCAGAGCGAGCGCGATGAATGCAAGCAGAGAATTGCCCCAGCCCAGGCCCAGAGCCGCGTACATTTCGGGCCCCGCCAGGGGGAGGAAGGCGCCCATTAAACTTCTCAAAACGGTGTTGGCGGCGATGGCCGAGGCGGCGTGAATGTGGTATGCGTCGACGAGATATGTCTGCATCGGCATAAAGGTGGCGAGCAAACCGAATCCGACAAAGGACGTGCCAATGATGGGCATAATCCAATGGACCGCCTTGTCCGCGGACCATCCGTACCAGAACAAGCCAATGGGGATGAGGAGACTGCCAGGGATGAGTGGTGGCAGCCTGTATTCGGGTTTCATTTCTCCCTTGGCCGACAACTTCTTGACGACCTTGTCTGACAGCGTCCCGAAAATGACCAGGCCAATCATGGAACCGATGCCAATTCCGAGGAAGCTCAGTCCAACCGTGCCTTGGTTAAAGTGGTATTGCCCTTCAAAGACAATGGTGAGCGTGGTGAAGAGGAGGTAGAGGTAGCCGTAGACCACTGCCATGTAGACAGATAGCAGGAGGACGATCGGCGAGAAGAGGAGCATCTTGGTGGGCCGCACAAGAGCACGGACGAAGAAGACGCGCATGGCGAGACCCTGGTCGAGCTTGGAGCGTAGATTGAGATTCCCCGTCTCCTTGCGGAGTCGTTTTGCCCGCTGCTCCAGGAGCGTGGGTTCGAACGTCTCCCGCAGGAAGATGACCGAGACACACAACATGACGCCGCCAGCGATGGTGATGAGCCAAAAGATCCAGCGCCAGCCGGCGCCCTGGCCCAGATATCCGCCCGCCACAGGACCAATGACTGGGCCCATGAGCGGTCCCAGGGTGAACAAGGCCATCGCAACACCTCTCTTCTCTTGGGCAATGAGATCTGCTATAGAGCCACCCCCGATGGTGATTGGGCAACTTCCCGCGATTCCTGCCAGAAGACGGAAAACCAACAACGACCCCATTCCTGGTGCCAAAGCACACGCCATCGTCCAGATGACGAACGTAAAGTTGCTGACATGGTAGACGAGGAGCCTTCCCCATATTTCGCTGCACGGGGCAATGAACAGAGGACCCAAAGCGTAGCCCAGGATGTAAATGGAGACAATGAAACTACCGATGGTGTTGTTGGATGAGTGGAATTCTTTCATGATCAAGGGTGTGGCTGGGGCGACCATCGATGAGGCCAGTGGTGTCAGGAAGGTGACGGAAGATATGATGGCCACGTTGGACCATTTCTTCCTGTTGGTCCAGTTGATGGCTTTCTCCGGATCATTCGGCCCGTCCCAATCGACGATATTTGGATCGTGGTCGACGGTGACGGCGGGCAGGGCCTTCTCGTCGGCATCCTGAGTGGTATCGATGACCGGGATGCCATGTTCTACATCGGGATCGAGCGGCCTTGGGTTTGGTTCTTCTAGGTCCTTTTCCGAGAGGGTGGATGAATGGCTGGAGGTGTTTGCTTCTTCGCCGGCTTCGAGATGCTTGTCGTGCGAAGCAACCAGATCGGGCGACTTGGCCGCCATGCGATCTGGTAATCCATTTTGCGTCGGTCAGTATACAGAAAACGTCTAAAAAGAACAAAGGCGAAGCGTCTGGGGATATCTATCTCGATGGGATGGACTTTTGCTTTCGGAAAAACCTTACATCAAGTGGTTACGGGTTTGTGGGGGCGAAGATCCCCAGAAATCATCAAGTCAAAACTCGGTTAAAGGGCAGGATCCAGCTTCAAAACAAGAATACAATGGTCCACGGTAGATAACACTCGTACAAAGGAAGAACAAGGGGAAAAGTCCAAGGAGAAGCAGATATCGATCTACCACAAGGACAGCATCTCCGCGATCTCGGTGGAAATGCCCAGCAAGCTATGTATTTATTAAGCGGTTCATGCCTCTTTGGACCCCTTATCAAAAAAGGTCGCTGTAGATTCCCCCTCCCCACTGTTCGGCAAGGCCAGTATCCGTGTGGAGGAGACGGCGTTCATAGTCGTGCTTAACTCAGGGTTAGCCATAAACAGCAGCTCTGCTTATATACAGCCGAATTCGTGTATAGGACGAGAAAAATAAATGAGCAATGCCCTGCGCCTCTGATTAACTACCTTGGGATTTTGGATATCGCTTGTCTCTTGGGTAGAAGACTAAAGAGTCTTGGGTGGGTTGGTGTATCAGGGGCTCACTGTGCTCCAGATCGTTATACACAGGGCACCAAAGCCACACGACCAAAGCCAATTTGTGCACCGAACACAAAGAAAAGTTATGCCCAATGATTGGTGATGGGGGCCCTCGGGCTGCAAGACACTATTTACTGGTGCTACTGGCGCAATTTACGGACTACAGACTAGTCAAGTCCTCCGCTTCTCCAAATTGCCTAAGACATGGAGAGTCCGCGGCAATTGCGGCACACTTCTCCACTGCAGCTGAGAGGACGAGTCAAGACCGTACAAAGATACCTCGCACATTGTGGTGGTATAGCTCTCTATTGAGTGCGCGGCAATTTCTCGATTGCTAGACTCGATATATGCGGGCCACGCGTCCAATCTATATTCCATTTGAACGACTTGCTTGGCCAACTTGTTCATATTGCCAAACCTGCACTGTTTTTCTGCCGGGGTTCTGCATATTGTCAGTGATGAAATTCCTATGCCGGCATGAATAAGGATGAGCAGAGGGGTGCTTCTGCAGTCAGTGGCGCAAGCTGTGGGGACACTTACCGCCTGCTGCTTCAAACGTGCCATTGGGTAGACGGCGGATGCTCTAGGTCGGTGTTAGTATGGACAACGGTTGTAGGGGGAACAGGCGTGTCCTGTGATATGATCTCAGACGGGTAACTTACTTGAGCTGAGCTCTGGCCGGGTGCAATCTGCAATCATGATCGTGTCAGCCTGAATCGAGGTGAACGCCTAGGTGGAAGAACGGGCGCTTCTTCCCGGGCTGGAAGAGTCACTCACAAAGGAAATGTTGTGGCCTCTCGACTTCATGAATGCCACTGTCTCGTTGTCGTACGCGTACTCAAACGTCACCTGGTTTGGAATGAGTTGATCGTGAAGGCGAGGCTGCGCCAGCGCCTGTGGAGCTGTCATGTTCTGGTCAAGCACGTGGACCAGACTCTGAATTGTGGCTGTGATGATCCTTGACCCTCCTGCCGCGCCGGTAACATAGTAAAGCGTTCCGTTCCCATACTCAACGATGGTGGGTGAGATGGATGACAGTGGTCTCTTCCCCGGTCGCACATAGTTGGACGGACTTGGAACATATCCAAAGGCATTCGACGATCCGGGAATGGAAAAGTCGTTCATTTCGTTGTTCATGATCACCCCCGTCTCGGGGACCAGAACCTGCGACCCAAATAACAAGTTGATTGTCGTCGTTAAGGAGATGGCCATCCCAGAGGCATCTGCTGTAACAATATGAGAAGTGCCTGGGGTTTCCAGGGATTCAATCCCAGCTGGATCATACGCCGAGACATTCAACGTGCGAAGGTCTGAAATTTTGCTCCGAATATCGCGTGCTGTCGCGTCAGACAGCATTTCATCCTGATACGCCGACAGATTGTGCACAAAGGATGGATCACCAAGACTGGTTCTCTCCCCATATCCAAATCTGATTGCTTCGTCCAATCGGTGCGTGCTCAGATTGACCGTTCCAGCATGAAAGAAATCGGGATACAGTTCTAGGGTCTTGAGCACCGAGAGGGCGACCTCTCCCGAACTGGGGGCACTGCAGCTGAATAAACGATATCCTCGATACGTGATGTTGGCGGTTTGCCGAACGGCGACGGTGTAGTTGTGGAGGTCCTCGAGTGTCATGGTTCCGTTTGCCGCTTGCACCGCTGCAATGGTAGCCTCGGCGATTGGGCCACGGTAAAACGCATCAGGCCCTTGCTGAGCAATGGTTTCGAGCGTGTCCGCATACCTCTTCCGTGTTATTGTGTCTCCAGCTCCGAGCAAGGTGCCGTTGGGTGCGAAATCGATGGCCCAGTTTGGATCGTCGACGAGGAAATTGGGAACTGCGGCGGAAGCCATTCCCGATTCCATATAACGCACCAAGTCCTCGCTGACCGTCCAGCCATATCTAGCCGTCTTTATGGCGCCTTGCATTACCTGCGTCCAGGGAAGTTTCCCGTAGTTCTGATGCAAATGAGCCAGGCCCCTGACTTCTCCTGGAACTCCGCTGTCGACCACCATGAGTCTGAGAGCATCTCTTGTGGATCGAATGAAGCACGTACCTCGCCAAACCCCCGAAGATGCTCGCGTTGGTGTTGTTGTTGTACATGTCCTGAAAAGCAGCAGCAGGGGCTGTTTCTCGAAAATCTATCACTTCGTAGCTCCCGTTTGAACTGCGGACGATCATGAACCCGCCACCGCCGATGCCACTATGATACATGCCAATAACTCCGGTGCAAAAGACAGTGCCAACGAGCTGGGAGATTGTCACCCTGGAGTCTTTCGAATCGTTGTTAGAAAGCTTACTTACCGCATCTGCAGCATTGCCGCCATTTCGGAGCAGATCAATTCCAATCTGGCTGCAAACACTGCTCTCGCTCGCTACAGCGCCCAAGGAGTCTGGCGCATACTGTTGTCGAATGTGAGGTAGGGGGTTGGCACCAGCCTGCTGTAGCAACGGCGGGACGACCAAAGCCCACGCCAGCTGCAATAGCAACAACATGATGAAGAGGTATCTTGACGCGTGTAATGAGTGTGCAGAGTGCGAAGAAAGGAAAGCTCCTATAGAGAGTGACGAAGCCATCTTTATTCTTTCTTCTTCTTCTGGCGGCGTCCCAAGTAGGGAAGTCTCGTACGTCAATCCAGGAACAGGCAACTGTAACTGTGAATTGCCGGCTTCGGTCCCAGTCTAGGAGGTGATTGCAAGGCACGCGAGCGGCGAGCCCTTGCAAGACCAAGTTGGTGGTTGCGTGAATGACGCAAGAAACTTCCCGTCTTCCAGTCAATGGGCTCAGTTACTGTTACACTGCATAACCAACTCGAGGGTCGATCGACAAGCTCGATAAACTAGTCGGCGAGTGTAGCCACTGACCAATGCTGCCCAAAGACCACCGCATACAGTATACGCAAGAGAGAAAAGGGAGAGAGAGAGAAATCGGGAAAGGAATGAACTAGAGAATGTGTATCACCCAAAAAAAAATGATTAACCAGGTATTATTATTGCTGATTCGTCCACTCCTATCCTCATCTTCTCGCCCTCTCTCGCCCACTGTCCGGAATAAGAGACCGGCTTCTTAAAAGAGATAAACGAATCAAGATATTGCCCATGTTACCGACCACCGATCCGATTCCCGGCGGATTTACCCGCCCTTATCTTTGGATGGCTCTGTAAACGATCTGTACAATACATGCTCCTGTGTACTGATGTTCTATCATTGGTGCTGATGATACTGGGTGCAGAGTTCCCATCCCAGCTCGCTACAGCTTGGACAGCCTGGCTTCACCTTCACTAGAGCAGAGTCCTGTCTTGTGCGTTGCCAGCTGCTTCCGCAAGAGTTTGAAGGTCGCGTTTCTCGGTAGGGATGTCACCTCCCAGACGTGTCCCCTCAACTTCTTGTATCCTGCCACCTGCCCATCGACGGTTTGCTGAATGTTCTTGAGCGCTTGAATCTTGTCTTTTCGCTCTTTGACGTGTTCTCTGAGCACCACGTACGCCGTGGGCAACTCGGTCATCTTAGTCTGATCCCACACTCCTCCCACCGCAGCATCCAGAACGGCAGGGTGAGAGAGCATGTACGCCTCCAGCTCGGTCGGAGACACCTGGAAGCCATTGTATTTGATCAACTCCTTTGTCCGGCCCACAACCTGTAGATGGCCTTCCGGGGAAATGGTACACACGTCGCCCCTTGGGGTTACCGTTAGCTTCTGTCCAAACACGACTCAAGGGAGAACGTTGAACGTACGTATTGTACCATCCATCACGATCAAAGGCGGTCTCGTTGGCAGCAGGATTTTCGACATACCCTGCCGTCATATTGGGTCCTTTCAACCACAACTCACCCGGCCCTCCTTCAGGGGCATCTGCGCCGTTTTCAAGACGCAACGATGCCAGAATATTGGGCAACAGCGTGCCACTCTTCCCCAGGGGCATGACGTCTCTAATCTTCTGCCACGTCACGTACGGAGCGGCCTCTGTCATGCCGTAAAGCGCTACTGTCTTCCATTTGCCACGTCGCAGGAACTCTTGATAATCATCTTGACTGAGGGGAAGTGGACCGCAAGTCATGTGTCTGATGGTGGAAAAGTCATATCTTGAGACCAGATCAGTGGTGGCTATGGTCAACGCGGTCGTTGGCGACACCTGTGCCGCTGTGGCTCTCGTCCGTTGGATGGTTTTGGCATACAACTCGATCTCAAAGGATTCCATTATAATGTGCAACATGCCGGTCCATGGTCCAAGGAACAAAGGTATCGTTGCTAGCCCCTCGCTGTCAGTAGAGATCGGATATCGTGCAGAGCTGAGGGCAGGAAGGGGTTCTAATCGGCCAAGGGCAAAACTCACTATTAGCGATATGCACAAATGGCGTATACGACACAATCTTCTCGTCCGGGGACCAATGATCCGGATCGTGTGCCCACATTTGTAACACGTTGGCTATGTAATTGTAGTGCGAAAGCCCGACCCCTTTGGGATTGCCCGTGGTGCCTGATGAGAGGTGTATCGATGCCAGCCGCTTCCTAGTATCCGAATAGTGAGGTACAGACAACTCCTCAGACGCCAGGAGATCTGCATGGAGGTGTCGGAATCCCTTGGTCGGTGCACCGATGGCAGTCAAGACTTCTAGATCCTTCAATTCGGGGCATTTGTCTTGGGCAAGTTCGATAGCCTCTTTCACCGTTGCCCAAACCTTGGAATATACTATCACAAATTTCGGCTTGGACACTGTTAGGGCATGCGCAATCTCGCCCGGTTTCAGCAAATGATTTATGGGGCAAAAGACGCCCCCGAGCCACAGAACTGCATGGACAGCTTCGATGTAGGCAACACTGTTTGGTAGGATAACGGCCCATCGACTTTGATCACCCGGACTGTACTGTTGTGTCAGGCCTTTGGCAAGTCTTCCAGCATTCGAACGTAGCTGACCTATAGTTAGGGTGCGATTTTCTACATCGTCCTGCGCGATGACTTGGTCAGAGGGTAGAGGGGGAGATCGAGCGCTGCGATGGAGGAGTTCCGTCAAGCTGAGGTCCTCGGGCACGGCAACGTCGGGATCTTTCGATCTGTATATCTTGGTTGCCATTGTTTTCTGGAATGACGCCGTTCTCACGGGAGAGATCCAGTCTCTGTAGGGCGCAGGGCGGGTGGCCTCCAGGACATGGCTGCCTCATCGATAAAGACAGACAAAGAGGTAAAGTGTTCGAGTCGAAACGCACAAGTACGTTGGCGAGTACTTGGCAAGCTCTTGCAGTCGATCACTTACACAGGACCTCGGAAAGACTGGTTTTACTCCTGCTGGCTCACCCATTAAGCAGAACCATCAAAGCTGGGGCCCCGCAGAAAGCAGAGACAACCCCTCACAAATTCATACTTCACCTCGGTTCTTCCAACGGTTGGTTACTTGGATCCTTTGGCCCATGACCACCGTACCGATGTTCGGAGGCGGTTATAGCTCCCAGTTTACATTTGAAGGCAGATAAATCCGGCATCAGGAACGGAGATTAACATCAGTCATGAATGGCAAGCGAGACGGCGAGGCGCCATGTATGTGTTGTGCGCTCCGTCCTTAGGAAGTACAAAGCCCCCACGCCTCCCTTTCATCGTACACGTACATCAGCCGGCGATTGCCCGAACGTTGCGGCGTGCGTTGCGCGTGGCTTAAGAGCCGGTTACACTCTCAATCAGGGTCATTCCTGAGGACGCACAGTAGTAGAGTACCAAGAGTACTCGGTATGGATCGACAATTCCAGCACACCCCGAGCAAGGGCTTTGTGAGACGTGATTTCCGTTGTGCATGTGCCGCAAGTGTCGAGTCAACCGCATACCGGACTTGGTGCTTCTGCCACCTTCACACCCCTCCCTCGTTCTCCGCATCTTTTCTGGACCATGTTAATAGTCCTGCTCAAAAACTTATTCCTCGTTGACAATAGAGTACGTCTCTGAAAATCGTGACGCAGACCATTGCCAATTTTTGTCCATTGAATCTCTCAAGCTTTTGATCCAACTTCCTCTTGGGGCATATGACCCAGCTTCTGGAGTATAAAGCTTGAAGAACTGTGCTCTCGCCCACATGTACCCAATACTCGTAGATCTGTTGATAATGGGGCAAGCAAGGCCAAAAAGGGGGTCTAGTCAGGGTCCTGATTGTTCCCTGATCTGCCGGAGAATTCTTGGATGTCGCCATGACTTTCTGATTGGCGATGGTCCAATGGGGATGCTGAGAAGCGAACCAGTGCGATGGTTGCCGACTTAACCGGAGCCAAAAGCCGTGATGATGTCAATAGGGGTGGGACAGACCGCCGGTGGGTAGCCTAGAACTTTTGATGGACATGAGATTTACCGCATTCATAGTAGGTGGCATTTTTAAGCATATCAGCTCTTGACCCAACCCCCTGCGGACCTTCCAGATCTGACCTGCTCGAGGGGGTCTCTGTAAGTCAGCGATCTCATTCTGTCTGCTCAATCAAGGCGGAAACAGTGTGGAGACCAGATCTGCCGGAGTCCTGTGCACTGAGGGTGATTGTTTTTAACTCTCTCTGGGAAAGAATTCTGACGCGTCTGTGTTCGGCAAGGGCAGTTCCGGGCGCTCGGTCCCTTGTTTGTACTCGTCCTCCGTGACTAGCACGACTGCATTAAGGTCCAATCAAATGGGACTGATGGCGCATCTGCAGGGCAGTGGGTAGCCGGAGAAGAGTCTTTCCAAGGCCTAGACCGTGGCTACGACTAGGTTTGTCCAACGACATGTCTCCATCTCCATTCTTTTTTCTCTTGTGCTCACAATCTGACAAAACGCTCACTTAGGACGACCAAGGGCTTTTGCTGACACCCGTGAAAGGTTCTTTCCGGAGGGATCAATGCCACTGGCGTCATGCCACATGCGGTCTGCAGTAATTTAGTCTTTGGTTTGTATTATTAAAACAACTTCCACACTTTCGATACCCGCGCCAAACGGGGTCCTTCCTGGCACAGGAACATCCCTGGGCCAAGTGTCCTCTAAGGTGTCTTGCCCATGTGGCTCCCTCCCCTTCAGAATCAGGGTATGTGTCTCAATGGCATATAGCACCCCAGCAGGACTTGTGCGAAGTCCATGTGAGCTGAAAGCTGAGCTCCTGGCGCAGATGGGGCGGTCGCCCAGTCTGCCTCGGCCACTTGAATGTAGACTTGTGGGTATTGGACAGACCCGGTGCGGCCCTGTGTACAAATAGGTACGGGGTACAAAAGCCTGCTTGTAGGTAAATAAAGTTGAAAGGAGACAAAGTCAAAAAAGATTTGGTACGAATTCCTTGTGACGAAGAAGTTTGTGGCACCGGTGGGCATGTAGTAGTTGGCCAAAGAAATTCTTCAGAAACTCTGACCAAGGCTCCAAGCACTGACGGCCTTCGTCCTCCGTATTCCACACTCCCTGTCCGCTTCTCCAGAACATAATGCAACTCTACCCTAATCAAGAATCCCGCTGCACGGTCTCACTTTGAGTGCGCACCTACCTACTGCCTGGGGACGAAGACTCGTATTTCGTCTTGGGACAGCCTACGCCCTCCCCCTCCAGCTGCCCTTTCCCTGGCCCGTCTCCGATCCTCGACTTTACAGCACCAGTGCCAGCACTCGTCGACTATTCTACCTATTTTCGCCAAATTCCTTCGGCTTCTTTCAATCTCTCCTCGCCCTCTTAAACAACAAGTCCCTCTACCCTACCGCCCTCTATCCTTTGCGCCCCGTTTACCAGAAAGATAGCCAGTAACACGCCTG
Source organism: Fonsecaea nubica (assembly GCF_001646965.1). Taxonomy (NCBI): domain Eukaryota; kingdom Fungi; phylum Ascomycota; class Eurotiomycetes; order Chaetothyriales; family Herpotrichiellaceae; genus Fonsecaea; species Fonsecaea nubica. The sequence continues at coordinate 45,659 of NW_019173761.1, forward strand.
CAGCCCAGTATTGGACCTGCATTGCGACAAGTCGTTGCCTGCTCCACGATCCTATCTTGCTCTTGGCTACATCATCGTTCGACCTACGACGAATGAGGCCTTTGGTAACATCGAATTGCATTCGCAACAGAAGGCCCGCGACCCGCAGACTCTACGAATGTCTATGAGAACAAATATACCCCTAAGACATCAGAGCCAGGTGTTTCAAAGTGGACGATAACACCAAATGGCAGTGATGGCTGAACCACCTGATCCTAGGCCGTCTCTGCCGCTCATTGAACGGCAATCATTATGCCTCCCTAGCGTTGAGCCCGGTGTGCCAGCCCAATACGGAGAAGATGGGTTTCTTCAGAACCTCGCAAGGCATTTCCCATCTCCTGAGAACAATGCCCTTGAGAAGTTGGTGCAGCTAAAGCGAGAACTCAAAATGGCGGACACCGAATCATTCTGGAAAAAGCTGATGGAGGGCATGACGGAGATTTGCCATGCGCAATACGGATTTGTTGCAAAGCGGATACTGTCAGACGACCACCATTCGGCGGTAGAAATGCCCCCGTTTGGCGAGTCAGGCTCATGCCTTCTGGGTGTTGCTTTCTATTACAACGACGGCGACAGGCAGAAAGCCATGCATCGTGACTACAAGTATCTTGCTTGGGGTTCGCCCTGTGCCTACATGAAGCACGACAAAGTCTTCCTGATCCCGGAGCACATGAGTTCGTTCATTACTCATAATCCTAATGCCCTTCCTTTCCCTGCAGAAGGCTACATTGGGATTCCCTTGTTTGCAGAAGGGAAGTGCTTTGCCCATTTCGGTATGATGTGGACACAAGAAGGTCTTGACCGGCGCGAGACTACCTGGAGTTACACGGAACTCCTGCTGCATTCGTTGGAGGACATGATCGTCGAGCGTCTTTTGAGTGGCCAGGGGTTTGTAAAGCCTCGGAATCGAAGTACCAACACAGCCAGGCTGACCCATGTCATCCCGCGTGAAGCCGTCACCCCTGGGACCCAGTCCCTCAAGCCATATGCGAAAAGTCTGTCTCATGAATTAAGGACGCCAATGCAAGGGGTAGTTGGAATGCTGGACGTTATGCATGCAACGGTACAGGAACAGATTGAGGGTGTCTCGGATATTTCTCTGCGCCAGGTATTTCGGGGTCTACGAGAGAATATCGAGACCATCCAAGACAGTGCGAAACGAGCCGTTGAAGCTGCTGATAATGTCGTCCATGCCTACGACATGAATATGCAAATTCCCGATACTCCCTCGAATGAAAACGAATCCCCAGCAGCCACATCCACAGGTTACTTTGATTACAAACCTCCTAGGCTGATTGAAGGGAGTGATATCCATTTCAATCCCTACAAGCGACGCCGAAGTAGTCCGACATCCTGGCAATTCGGTAACGCCACTAAGATGCGACAACTTGGATCATCACATCGTGTTGACGTCTCTCCTAAGAGTAACACAGGCAAGTTTCCAACCCCACAAACGCTTTCTTCAGATGAACGCGTCCCCACGATCATCACTCCCGTACAGGATTGCAACACACCTGGGGATCTGCCTACGCCTTCAACCAAGCTATCGTCGACAGAAAGTGACCCGTTACCAACACCAGGGTTAAAACACTGTCGGATTCGAACTCTGATACCCTTGGTGATCTACGACTCTCTACGCGTCGGAGGCAGGCCCGATTCGGCTATCGGAGAACCCACTGATTTGGGCGAAAGAATCGTGGTGAGGTCGCGCTCATCAAATGGCCATATTTCCCAGAAAATCATCGAATGGTCAGTGGCTGCAGATGTGCCTGAGACTATATTCGCAGACGAACGCGACTTGACCAAATTGGTATCGGCTGTGCTGCTGAACGCCATCAAGTTCACAGAGCAGGGCAGCATTACTTTGCATGCCCGACTTTCAAAGACGCACCGATTCTTGATTATCAAGTGCAAGGATACCGGCGATGGGATTCCAGAAGACTTTCAACCCGAGTTATTCAAACCATTCTCGCGAGAAGACGACTCGTTGACCAGGTCCAAGGAAGGCCTCGGCCTTGGTCTTTTAGTTGCCAAAGGACTGGCGCGTCGTCTTGGTGGCGACATCGTCCTCGTGGCTTCAGAGGTGTCGGGCCCAAACAAAGGTTCGGAGTTCGAGATTAAGGTGCCTTTTGAGCCTAACGAGAGCGCGACAAGTCGTTCTGGCACCCCTGGTAGTAGGACCCCAGAAGGCTCAAAAAGTGTCTCCCAACCAGCTACCACACTAGCACCTCCAGATTCATCGCCCAACGCCCACAAGCATTCTCGACCCTCAAGGATAACAATGCCGTCGACTGAAGAATATAGCTCCCGTGGACCACGGACTCCAGCCCGGATTAGCCCCCTCAAGAAGGACACGTACGACCGGCACCTGGCACAGAAGCATCCTCTGACATTCTTGGTTGCGGAAGATAATAAAATCAACCGTAAATTGCTGGTGAATATGCTCGGCAAGCTGGGCTACAAGGATGTGCACGAAGCCTTTGATGGGAAGGAGGCAGTGAGGATTATGCGGGAAATACACAATAGGGGACGAAGTTGCGGAAAATCGAACGGGAAACGATCCAACAAAAAGGTCGATGTTGTCCTGATGGACCTCTGGATGCCCGAAATGGATGGTTACCAAGCAACCGAGCATATATTGGAGATGTTCCAACATTCTCAAGGCGAGGATGGACCCGACTGTGGCGGCATGACTCCTCCCATCGTCTTAGCTGTCAGTGCCGATGTCACTGACGAGGCCATTGACCGGGCGACAAAGACTGGGATGGAAGGGTTCATGACGAAGCCGTACAAGTTGGCTGATTTACAGAAACTGATTGTTGAATTCTGCGTTCGAAGCGAAGGCGCTGTTTCTACCTCGGGTTGATAGAGGAGGCTTTGAAACTGAAGAGAGTGCGTGTCAGATCTCCCCTGGGTAGAGGTCAAGTCGTTCCTTCGGTGATCTTGTATATATTTATAAGATGCGTTATATGTCACGAGATACATGACGAGATGGTTAGAGACAATGTGATACCCATTAATGACCGAATCTCAGAGCCTGGAATTCGAGACATGGGCCGCACAAATACAAGTCAATTGATGTATAGCTGTCTTCGCACGACGGTCCTGCGCTGTAGCTGTAGTCTCAAGGTGTATTGGAAATGGACGTGAGTGATTGACTACGAGTGGGACTTGGAAACAGTGTTGTTTGTTGTTCGTATGTGGCCAATCAAGACACTTCATCTATTACTACATATTAACTTCTCTGCTTCTCCAGGCACCATCCAAGAACTAGAATCATTCACCACTCTCTGCTGTATACATACACATCCTCAAACACGGCATAAGACCTCCCTTTTGTAGACTCCTGAAGTCTGTCTGTATCTTTGATACGCCTCCCACGCTTGACAGACTACACTGCTGGGTTCGACACCTCCGGCAAGATCTCGAGATAGAAGTCGAAGATGCCTACTCCCTTGGACAAAGCAATGCAATCTCGTGTATGTGCTACCTCGTCACCTACTCAATCCTCTGACTCAATGGCTGGACGCTTGAATTTGTCACTGTCTTGACGTTGCACTCGAGTCCTGGTGACTTGCAGTGCCCTAACTGATGTGGTCACCAGAATTTATTCTTCGGTTTGCCTTCCCTCCTCCTACTGTCTGGATTCTGATCTCAGGGATCTTGGTTTGCCTTGTAACCTTGGATAAGTCCTTATAAGGCCAACGGAACCGCCAAAATTGCTGTCGCCAGCTCCCTGTGTCCTTTACAAATCCCCAACCCACACAACACCTCGTTCGACCCAAAGCGAGGAATGGCGCCTGACTTTTACTATCTCTTCCTAGGCTTTGCGGGACTAGTGACTCTGGCATCACTATGGAATATGTGGGGTGGAGATATGTTCCCTGCCGAGGGTGATCCTACGGGTGGTACGGTCCTGTCCTGCTTCCTAACAGCGGCTTTGGTGGCTGGCTTGGATATCATAGCACCAAGATATTGAGCTAATCGACGCACGCAGATCCGGAATACTGGACCGAAACAGAGTTGAGGCGGTGGCTGAAGCTGGTAAGTCAGCGGTTGTGCTCTAAATGCTTTGCCACTTGATCAGCTGTAAAAGCCAAACGCGGCCAGACTGACACTCCCTTTCAAGAGGAATTTAGCGCCCGGCACCCAAGTGACCAGGCCAGAGCTTTTGGAACGAGTCAAGGCGAATATGAGACCGCAGACGACTTCTTTGAATGCCGAGCGACGCGCTTGACGGGCAACATGATGAAGACCGCAAATGAAACTGACATTTCATGGACAGATGGAAAGGTATTGCATGGATTATGTTTCAAGATTAAAGCACCAGAGCTGCAGGTGGGAGTGATTCAGAGGTGATTTCTAATGTGAATAAACATATGCTCTAGTCCGAATGTTGCTCTCCATATCTCCGCGATTATCTGTACTTGTATTGGAATGAATGCATGGAATAGAGGCAGAGAGGCTACCTGGCCAATGTCGCCACCCCGCCACCTAGAGAGGCTGAGAGGCTGCGAGGCTGAGCCTTGCAGCCTTGCCGTCGATCGGGGACTCCAAATAGTGATGCGGAGAAACTGCAAATGTTGCTCACGCATGTCTGTAGCTTCCGAAAAATAATTATTGGAGCGAATGAATGCGTGGGCCTGCACATGTTGACCCGATTCTCGTGCGCGCATCTAGCTCTTGAACTCTCCCCATCCCAGCATGCTCGCTCTCGAGCGCAACGCTCGTAGTTTTTTCCTCCAATGTCGAGCTTCTGCGCGATGTCAACCGTGGCGACCGGTTCTCCTTCGTGGAAATTCTCAACGGCGCACCCTCGCAGCAGCGATTGAACCAGAAAGCCCTACAAATGCTCATGCTCCGGCAGGGAAACCTTACTATGTGACAACGCCCATATTCTACGTCAATTCAGGCATGTGTTTGCTCGTCTTTCGCTTCACATGTCAGCTGACTGACTATACACGTTGCAGCACCCCATGTCGGCCACCTCTACACGTTGGTCCTCGCCGATGTTCTCAAACGCTGGGCAAAGCTTCGCGGTGATGAGAGGGCGACCCTCCTGACCGGAACCGATGAACATGGAATGAAGGTGCAAAAGGCTGCTCAAAAGGCAAACACCGATGTCAAGCTGTTCTGCGATCATCACGCCGAGCAGTTCAAGGCATTATGTGACGCAGCCAACATCGATTACGACCGTTTCATCCGAACCACGGACGAGGACCATAAGGATGTTGTCAGATATGTCTGGGAAGAGCTGAATCGCGCGGGATTTATCTACGAAGCCAAGCACGAGGGCTGGTACTCGGTCAGCGACGAGACTTTTTATCCCTCCACTCAAGTCCACAAAGTCCTCGATCCGTCAACAGGTATAACGAAGATTGTCTCCATCGAGACCGGGAAAGATGTCGAATGGACTTCGGAGATGAATTACCATTTCAGGCTGTCCGAGTTTCAGGCTCCGTTGCTGAAGTACTACGAGAACCATGCAGGCGCCATTGTCCCAAAGCAGCGCATGGCCTTCATCATGGACGAGATTCGAAGTGGACTCAAAGATTTGTCTGTTTCCAGACCTTCATCGCGGTTGACTTGGGGAATTCAGGTTCCGGGTGACGAGAGCCAGACTATCTACGTTTGGCTCGATGCGTTATTCAATTACTTGACCATGACGGGATATCCGCTCGTCAACAGAAATGACGCCAACATGGTGTGGCCCCCGAATTGTCAAGTCATCGGCAAAGACATCATCCGTTTTCACACCATTTACTGGCCTGCTTTCCTCATGGCTTTGAATCTCCCTGTGGCGGATAGATTCCTGACCCACGCTCATTGGACAATGAACAACGAAAAAATGTCCAAGTCGGCCGGCAACGGGGTCAATCCGTTCTACGCCATGGACCGATTTGGGGTGGACTGTATTCGTTTCTTCATGGCGCACAATGGGGGTATTGTTGACGATGCCACGTACGACAACTCATTCATTGAAGAGACGTACAATCACTTACTAAGAGGTGGACTCGGCAATCTCATTCATCGCGTCTACAAGAGCAAGCACTTCGATGTCCGTGGGGCCGTGAAATTGGTCAAAGAGGACGAAAATTTCTCAAAGTTCATCACTCGAGACCAATGGAGCGCCAGTAGCCTGGAGATGAAGGCCATTCATGCCAGCCTACGAGGTCACCATGCCAGACTATGCTCTGTGAGAGAAATCGCAGACAACCACATGAAGGAACCGGATCCGCGGAAAGCTGTACAGTCAATCTGTGAGCTGATTGGGGAGGTAAGGCATAATTTGACATGTTACGGTTGAAGTCGCAGAGCTGACTAAGTTTGCAGACAAACAAGCTCTTCCACAACTCTGAAGTTTGGAAGTTGATCAAGAGTACAGATCCCGAGACAAGACGTATAGCGAACTACGTCCTTTTCACCAGCGCGGACTCTATCCGAATCATGGCTATTCTTCTCCAACCGTTTATGCCTCAAAGAATGAAAGCCGCCCTGGATTTGATGGAAGTCGACGAATCACGGCGGACGTTTGACGACGCGGTTTTCGGTGCTGATTTCACATATGGTCCTCCAGCGCTAGGACCTGATGCAAAGGCATCGGCTGAGGTTGTCTTCCCAATGCTCTTGTCTGTTCATTGAGAGAGACAAAACAGCGCCATGGAAAGTCACAGCGTCGAGCATTATGATGCACCTCTCCACTGTCCGTTCTGAAGTTGGGCCTGACCACCCCCCTCCATCTTTATCAGACCGGGACTCATATCGGCCGTTCATTCCGTGGGATGGTTCTAACGACAAGCGCAATTCCCAACAGCTATCCCTAACGACGCGGAAAGTCCCACGCAAGTCCGACCGAACCCGAATATCCCTTCGCCCTGAAAGCCCGGCTGGACGAGGAGCCTGAGTCCCCCAACTCGATTTTGACTTATCGTACCTGCATCAGCGTTGGCGGAATCTGCCCTCACGAAAAGGATTTGGTTCGAGTTGCATAGACGTGGTATTTTACGCCGTGCAAGATACCCACCCTATCTATGTATGTGCCTTGAGACTGCCGCGCAGCTTTACACTTATCAGCCACTCCCTGGGCTAGACACCTGATCCACGTCTTGTTCGATCTTTGGATATCAGGAATGGATTTTGTTTCGTGGCCCGAGCTAGGCAGCGGGGACACTACCACCTGGATTTGGGACGTCTCATGTTGGAAAAAAAAAAGGACCCAAATTTTTTCGCGTATTGCTGGGTTTTTAACCACGCAGTCTTTTTTCCCTTTTCTACTTTTGGTTATTATGCCGTCAGCTTGCCCACCCACTGCACTAAAGGACATCCGATCTCTTTTCGTCGGCTGTGTGAGAAATGCTGGCTTCGCACCTGTCTCTGCAACCAGAGTACGGGCCCCTATCTGTCGACAGCCAAGATGGACATGCTGGCCAGATCCCAAGGACGACTCTGGGTTCGAAAACGGGGGCTGTTGAATCAAGATCTGTGCGGCTGTCAAGACTCATGTATCGTGTACAATAATACAGAAATACAGCGTCCACCTTTGGCTATGCCTAGTGGGCGGTGATCTGGTGGTTAACACCGAGGCAATTGGATTTATATAGGGAGGAAGAAAAGATATAAGTTATCTGCTTCGAGTTCGGGGTCCACGGCATGCATTCCATCGAATGGCCCATCAAATTAACTAACTATATACAGAGAAGAACCTAGGATGTTTCTCTCCTAACTCTGGTCACGCTAGTTTCATGGCTCCAAAGCCTTTCTAAGCGCATGTTTTCACCAAGGATGGGTGAAGGAGATAGTGTCGAGTCGAGCATGGGATTCTCATGGCTGTGAAACATGGCTTCGCTCAAATCTTGATGGATGGGGAACCGTGGTTCCCAGATATCCGGAGGTCGAGTTCCAAGCCTCCTCCTTGAAGCCAAAATCGGTCGACATTGAATGTCTATCGCTCTTCAAGGCTGTTGGCGGCATTCTCCTTACATCGTACACTTGTCCTCGCCACCTAATGCCTTTGGACGCGAAGTCGTCCGCTTCCATCGGTGCGTCACGAGTCGCAATACCCGGGAGACTTCCCACCGCTGCTCCCTGCCCATTGCTGGATTGTTAAAACAGTCGTATACACACAACTGGCCAATCCAAAGACAAACATCAAATAATCAAGCCACTTCTGCAACTTGGTCGTTGCCACAGCCTTGAGATGTAACAAAGGAGGGTAGCAATATACCAGGGGTATGCATGCGAAGCTCCCAACCAAGGCCACAAACTTGTCCAAGTCGCCAGCCCCACCCCATGCAATGAGCGCACATACGGCAACCAGGAAGAAGCGAAAAATGTTTTTCTGCCACTTGATATAAGGATTGTATTTGCCCGAGCGAGTGAATAGTTCGTTTTCCATGATACGGATGGCAGGGAACAGCTGTAGCGGTGTGCTCAGGAGAATAGCCAGGGAGTACAGGAATTGTACAGCGTTGACCATCTTACTGTCTTGAGGCAGGTTGAGGATGACAACTGTTTTGGTTTTCGAGCCATACGCAGCGTACGAAAGCGCGCCGATGGAGGTGAAAAGGATGGTGATGATGACCATGACAGTAGCCAGGACACCAGGGAAATCTTGTGGTCGCTTCATTGATTCCTGAATTGGGATGATCAGCCCGACACCTTCAAAGGTGAAGATAGCGGTACCGATGAAAAGTGTCCATGTTGACGGGTTGAACATAGTGATATCCGAAGGTCCTCTGTTGTCGACAATGGTGGCAATGTCATAGTAGTACAGGTAGATGAGGCCCACGAGGATGAAGGCGTCAGCGATGAGAGCCGTGAATCCTAGTTTTCCAATATCTCTGATCAAGCTGAGCGGCAAAAATATGACCAGTTGCATTAAAACCATGAACTTGATGTCGATGAAAGTCCTGCACTTGGAGACGGCAAGAACAAAAGCCTGTAGGTTCTCCGAAGTGAAGACGGTGTAGGCCGACACAAAACCGATTTGGCTAAGAACAATGGAGAACAGTATCATTGCTCTCATCCACTTTCCATAGAGAATGCCGCCAATATCGCCGAATGAAGCCTCGACCTTGTTCCTTGTGCTGATGAGCAAGATAAAACAATGGTAGCTCAGAGCAGCAACACCGAGCAAGACAAGGGAGGAAAATAGCATGCCACCGTTGAGGAAAGCCCTCGGTAGGAAGAGAACTCCCGTGCCAACAAAAGATTTCAAGAGCAATAGAGATGCGTTGAAACTGCTGCCCGTTCCTGTCGGTGGACGCTCCCTATGTCGCCTCCGCCGTAGTCCGCCTGGCGTAAGCAGGGCACTGTCCTCCATAGGCTCTCGATCGCTGCCCTCGTCGTAGGCATCTGACGAGAAATATTCATCTGGCTCAAGGACCTCGTCATCTTCCTCCAAGTCTTCACCCGCAAAGTGTCCGTATAGCGTTAAAAACTCTAGAAAATTATTCGTAAACAGCCTGGGCCGAACATCACTTGTAGACGGGTCCTGACCATGTGCTGCAGGAGATCCTTTCCAGCCTCGACCGGAAGGGGTGGGACTCTCGGCGGCTCTGCGCAGAAAGTTTCTGCGGAATCCGCCAGGCACCCGAATGTTCTGTATGTCCAAGGTGTCACTTTCAGGCTCTGGTCTCGGCATAGTGAAGCTTTTGCTCCTCTGCGCCTTGCCAGGCTGGTTTCCCTCCTGCTCTTCTGCCCATCGATACACAGCACGAGTCATATCCCCACCTTGTAACCGGAGACTGGAAAACTCGGCGGAATCCGAACCAGTCGCTGGCTCGTTCAAATCGAATCGGAGAGGTCTACCCCTCGATGAGCCTTGGTCTGGCTGCACCAAGTGTCTTTTCACCACTTCGGGGTCCTCCGTTGGGCCTGGACTCCCGGCCACTTCACGAGGATTGAAAGAGCCATAGTTGCTCCTCGGTAATCTGTCGTGGCTCCCCAGTCCTGCGGAGGTGTTCAATAGTGGCTGTCTCGGGAAAGGATCGTTTGCAGGAACAGGTGGTGTACGACTTCCGGGAGGAGATCGATTCCCTGTATCGGCGAGAGCTGTGGAGAGGGCTGACCGACCTGGGCCTGGCAACGACCCAGATTGATCAAGTTTGGGCAGAGCAGAGTCATTGTTGTCAGCGGCGATCTGTTGCGGAGTCGGAACCTGCTGTATAGGAGGCGTATTAAGGCGATGGGAGGGCACAGGGGAGGACAATCGTGCCATGGATGCATTTCGCGAATGCGAACTACCTCCCGCGGGACTGCTTGAGCGTATATCCACGGGACTGGTTTTAGACATTGTCGACGATATTGAGACCTTGTTGAGTTGAAGGTAGAGTTAGGAGCCGTGAACACCACGACATATGTAGTATCGAACGGCTTGCCCAATAATTAGGATATCAAAGATATAGCATGTGATCGGGACGAATGATCTGGGAACAAGTGCTTGTGATGCGCTCGTGGCAAAGAAATAATGGAAAGTCCCTTTTTCGCCTACGACGTAACTGGTCAGCATGATGCGAGCGGCGAAAATCCCCTGGCGGCTGCGCCCTGCACGGGGGTCGCCTCGGCGTGGTTTGCTTCTGCGGTCAAGGCGCATCATGCCGACAATAGGCGCTGGTCCAATAATCTCGTTTTAACTACGTCGCCCAAGTCCACAAGCACTCGTAGGCGCAACTCCCCACTTCTCATGCTCAAGGCCAACCCCCACGTCTCCCACCCAGCAAGGCTAGAGGTGCAAAATTCCCCTTTTGAACCTCCCCTCAACATCCGTCCATAGGGGTCCCTGTACACCGTGCAAACATCCAGCTTCATCTCCCCTTGTTCTCCTGCGCAACAGCTTTGTAATACACTCTCATCTTCTATTAGAAGCTGAATACTGCATCCATCTTCACCGTGCCTCTTTTCGCCCGGAGGGACTTGACGAGCCAGCTTCGTTTCAGTGCAAGTGACGAGGACGGCTGATATCAGCCATCAAGGACTCCCTCACCCCCGTGATCGGAAGATCAGTAAACGCCGGAAGCCTTTCGACGAACATCCAGAAACCTTTCACTTTGTTACCTTCCAACCTTAGTGCTCTAGTCCACTACTCCCCTTAACCAAGCAAAAGGATGCATTGATTATGGATCGACATCTACAAACGACCCTAGACAATCATGGCCAGCACAGGAGGACAAAAAGGCTGGTCAGACTTAGGTATAGGGCGAGGCTCTGTAGCCCGACGCGGCCCAGCTTTCCTAACGCGTACAGCTACTGATGAGGCTGCTCAATTGCTGCGGAGGTCATCGTTCCCGGCCACTCCAGAAGAACACCGTCCTGCATCAGCCCACGATGCCTCAGTACATACTCTATCAAGACCAGCGACAGCCCAGTCTTCTGTGTCTGTTCCGCCCCTTGCTCCGGTAGACACAGTTGCTTCCTCCAAAGTTTATGGGACTTTCGACGGACCCCCAGACTCACCAGATGACACCCAACTGCCAGAACCAGTACCGGCGGTTCAGAACTCGTCAGGACATTCATTGGCAGCGTATATCCGTGCCATACCAAGTAAGGTCGAGAAATCATTTTTACACCATGATAGCGTGCCTCCACGCCCGGCCGGCGATTCAGAAAAACTGGGCACCCTCTCAGGTGTCTTCGTCCCTACAAGTTTGAACGTCCTAAGCATCCTCATGTTCATCCGCTTCGGTTTTATACTTGGCCAGAGCGGTGTCATAGGCATGCTTGCCATGTTGGTCGCAGCCTATGCCATCAACCTGGTTACGACGATGTCCCTTTCGGCAGTAGCCTCTAACGGCACGGTCAGAGGAGGAGGAGCTTATTACTTGATCTCCAGGTCTCTGGGTCCCGAATTTGGTGGAGCAATCGGCTTGGTGTCATATCTCGGCTTTGTTTTCAACACAGGAATGAATGCAGTTGCTCTAGTCGACTGTCTAACCTACAATTTTGGCGCTGAGTCTGGAAATTGGGCCAACAATCTTCCTGAAGGCCAGTGGTGGAAGTACCTTTGGAGCACTTTAATTGTGGTACTATGTGTCGCTATCTGTATGGCCGGAAGTGCCATTTTTGCGCGCGCGAGCAATGGCCTGCTATTCATTCTACTCCTGGCAACGTTTAGTGTTCCTTTCTCAGCCATCATTCGATCACCTTTCCAGACCAAGAAGCAGTTTCTGCAGTTTACTGGCCTCCGTCTAGAAACTCTGAGGGAGAACCTGCTACCTCACTTCACCAAGGGGGCAGCAGGCAGCGAGCTAAAGGGCAAAGAGAACTATCAAGATATTTTTGGTATCTTGTTCCCCGCAACTGGAGGCATTCTCGCGGGCGCAAGCATGTCAGGCGATTTGAAGAATCCGAGTGTGTCCATTCCGCGCGGTACACTGGGTGGATTGGCCTTGACCTTCGTCGCATATACTTTGGTGATTGTAGCCATGGCTGCAAGCATCACCCGGGAATCCTTCTATCGAAATGTCAACGTCGTGCAGGACGCGAGCATATCGGGGATATTGATTCTTGCTGGAGAATTGGCAACGACATTCTTTTCCGTATTGATGGGTATCATCGGACCAGCAAAGCAACTCCAAGCTATTGCCAGAGACCGAGTTGTTCCCGGCCTCTCCATATTCGGGCAGGGGACGACGAAGAAGGACGAGCCCATCTATGCCATCCTTTGCACGTTCGCCGTCACTCAGCTGGTGCTTCTTCTCGACATCAACCAAATTGCTTCTCTGATAACCATGACCTACCTCATGTGAGTGTTGCCCCAGAGTGGTTTGAACGTGGCACTGATGGTATCTTGCAGGACCTTTTTCGCGCTGAACGTTGCCACGTTCCTTCTAAAGATTGGATCAGCTCCAAACTTTCGACCTTCGTTTTCATACTTCAACTGGTGGACAGCAGCGTCCGGGGCACTTCTCAGCGTCGGAAGCATGTTCTTTGTTGATGGGATTTCAGCCTCTGGTTCGGTTTGCCTTCTCCTCATCCTCATCATCATGATCCACTACACAACTCCGCCAAAACCCTGGGGCTCGATTTCAGAAGTCCTTATCTACCACCAGGTTCGGAAGTATCTCCTGAGACTCAAGACTGAGCATGTCAAATTCTGGCGCCCGCAAATCCTTCTACTGGTCAATGATCCAAGAAGGAGTTACAAACTCATCCACTTCTGCAACTCGCTAAAGAAGGGGGCCCTGTTCATCATTGGCCATGTGATTGTTACTCAAAACTTTGGTGCCTCTGTACCGGAAGCACGCCGTCAGCAAGCAGCTTGGAACAAGTTTATCGACATGTCCAAGATCAAAGCTTTTGTAAACGTGGCAATATCGCCTTCTATTGAATGGGGAGTGAGGAATGTCTTTCTCTCCGCTGGATTGGGAGGCATGCGCCCGAATATTGTTGTCCTCGGCTTCTACAATCTACAACAGTTCAGATCAGAGCAACCTCTGGTCGACGTGCCAAGTCCACCCCCTGAACGGAAAGCCGGATCGATCAGACGCCGTCGTACGAGCAGGAGCCAGGTCCGTGGCGAATTGCCTACCGATGTGTGTTTTGTGGAAAAAAGAACAGATATTCAAAGCTACGTCATGGTGTTGGAAGATATGATCCTCAAGCTGCGGACCAATGTTGCAATTGCAATAGGTTTTGGCGATTTGGAACTCCCTAAGGCGAAAGAAAGTGTCACAAAGAAATACATAGATCTGTGGCCCATCCAGATGTCAGCAGAACTGACATCTGAGACGGATGGTCAGCCGCAGAATGTCACAACCACCAACTTTGACACATATACTCTTATCCTGCAACTTGGATGTATTCTCAACACGGTGCCATCGTGGAAACGATCTTACAATCTGCGAGTCGCGGTCTTCGTTGAATACGAGGCTGATGTGGAAGAGGAACGAGCTCGAGTCATGTCGCTTTTAGCGAATTTACGCATCAGGGCTCAGGTTCTCGTGTTCTGGCTGGCCTGTGGCACGATCAAGACTTACAATTGCATTGTCAATGGCCAAGATGTCGATGAAGAGACGCAAGAGCAAGTCAACAAGGTCCTGGAAGATGAAGCATGGTGGCAAGAACTTCTCAAACTCCGGGGCAAGTCTAGATCTGGCGATGTTAGTGCCGTCGATGCCCTTTCGATGGCCGACGATTTTGTATGGCCAAGCTCGTCTCTGCCGAGCAGAAGAGATGGCGCTTTCGTCCGGATTGATGGTCTGCGCCGGATTTTGACGCATCCAAGAAAGAGATCGTCGTTTGGCAATTTATCGAGTCTTGGAGTGAGTCTTTCTATGAGAACCTCGCGCATCGACGACGACATGCTCAGCCGACACGCATCTCACCCAAGTGACTCTGAACGTTCTGAATCCGAGGGCGATGACGAAGAGGATGGTGAGCGAGATGAGACGTCCGATGATGAAGAATCGGATGCCAGTCTATCAGAAGAAGGCGGAGATCAGATGCACGAATCACCAGGGAGTCTGAGGTCCGCCCTCAAAACTAAATCTTCCTCCTCCAAGAAGAGCAGTCGGGCGAGCTCAAAAAAGTCGGTACGCAAGAGGCAAAGGGACAAAAACTCGAGGATGGAACGCTCAATGACAGCCGAGCCAGAACTGCAGTTTGGTGAGGACATTTCCCCTTCAGGTGAAGAGGATGTTGGTCGAGGCCGTAGTCCCACCGCATCGGGTACTGGCATACCGTCGCTCTCAGGGAGTCTGGAAGTGACGACCTCACCACAAAGGTCTCGAGCAGCCTCGCCAAATTTTACATCCGAGCCTGTTCCTTTAACTAAAGTGGCCAGTGATGAAGGTGCCGGTCCCTCAATCATGTTCGCCGAGCATCCGCATCCACGGCGGCAAAAGGCAGAAGATGTCATCCCTGGGGGACGATCGATTTACCAGCGGACAAGGGAGGACAGCAATGCTCCCCAACCGTCCGCATCGGGCTTTCCAACAGCGGCCTCGATTCCATTGTCCTTTAACGACCTACCAAGTCGAGCTCAACATTTGATCTTGAATGAACTAATATCACAGAATAGCGATGACACGGCCGTCATCTTCACCACATTGCCGGCACCAGTCGAAGGGACATATCGCAGTGAGACGGATAGTCTTGGGTATATCAGTGATTTGGAAGTGTTGGCTGGCGGACTACCGCCGACCTTGCTGGTACATAGTAACAGCATGACTGTTACTACGAATTTATGAGAGTCAACGATATGTTTGTGGTCGGGGCAACGTCCTCTAGAAATCCTATCTTTCTTTGAAGACCGGTAGAGAGAATCAATATCTTAATTTAAAGGTCCCCTGAGACGTTTACCGACTGTCAAGATTTCAGGCAGTATAATCACCCTGGTTCCGCTCATCTGTTGCTGAAGCGAGCTCAATTGAACTAGGTCTTCAATCATCCGTACATCCCAAGCTTCAAACCAGCCCAGTACTTGAAGCTTTAAAATCCGTAGCTTCCAAACCGTCCTCATGGTCGCGTCGACCGCGGAGGCTGTCTGTATGATATGCTTCGCGAGCACTTCCTCCCATTTATATGTCCCATGCGCATGGGTGGTTTTGGTACAAAACAACAAGGGCCCCGTCTAATACCGCTCTGCCTTGTTAAGCTTCCTTGCCGTTTTGATCTGACTCCTCGTATTCTGCCCCCGTACTGGCAGATTCATCGCGTGTCTACGTCCCCTGTATGTCCCAGTGTCCCTCAGTCTTGTAATATCTTGCTGCACTTGCCGTCTCAAGTGATTTTCGATCTTCATGGAGTCAAGGTGAGCAGTTAGGTCGAGGACTTGGTTCTGCGAGAGCTCGCCGACTTTGATGGTGTTATGTAGGTGGAAGCGCGACATGATGCGGGCGCGGGTGGCAGGGCCGATGCCGAAGAATGTCTCGAGTGATCTCTGGAACAGAAATTAAGCGGACTGTCTTGCAGGAGTAAAGCTTCGAACAGTGACGAGACATACCCATACAAAACGGTGTTCAGGGAAATTGACCCCCAAGATGAAGACCTGGTAGACGTCTAGTCAGTATTGTTTCTTGGGAAAAGAACTTAGAGAGATATACCATCTCTGCTCCTCCACTCCCGCCTTTGATTTCCGGCGTTGTCTTGGATGGTGGCTTGATTTTCCTGACTCTCTCACAATCAGATGGGATTTTGTTGTCGAGAAGTTGCGCGACAGTTCAGCCTTGCCGCCGCTTTTAAATTGGGGTATTCTGGGTGCCATGCCCCCATTGGAAAGGGTTGTCTGAAACATCCATTCTTGTCATCGGTCAGCTACCGCACTTTCAACCTGTTGCCCCTTCTTTCTCTTCAGTCCCAATTCCCTCTCAGTCAAGTCTCATAGTTCGATGTGGCTCGAGATGGCTAATATCCAGCGGATTGTCATTTCGCTGTTGGTCATTTTGACCGCTACCTTCCTGTTCATGGGACAGACAGCACAGGCGGCAAAGGGTCCAAAGATCACGCACAAGGTCTACTTCGACATCGAGCACGATGGCCAACCGCTGGGTCGGATTGTTATGGGTCTCTACGGCAAGACCGTTCCCAAGGTAATCCTACCTCTTAAGCACCTATATCTTCGGAGAACAACCAGCTAACCATTGACTCTTCATCCCTAGACCGCAGAGAACTTCCGAGCACTAGCCACCGGCGAAAAGGGTTTCGGTTATGAAGGATCAGCCTTCCACCGTGTTATCAAACAATTCATGATCCAGGGCGGTGATTTCACAAGAGGAGACGGTACTGGCGGCAAGTCAATTTATGGTGACAAGTTTGAAGACGAGAACTTCAAGTTGAAGCACACCAAGAAGGGCCTGTTGAGCATGGCCAATGCGGGCAAGAACACAAACGGGTCACAGTTCTTCATTACTACCGTTGTCACAAGGTATATTTGCCCCTGAGCGGCTGCATGTTCCAGATCAAATGTCATTGGCTAACAGTGTTTTAGTTGGCTTGATGGGCGTCATGTCGTATTTGGGGAAGTGCTCGAGGGCTACGATGTTGTCGAGCAAATTGAAAATGTACCCAAGGGCTCGGGTGACCGTCCAGCCAAGCCAGTCAAGATCGTTAAGAGCGGAGAGCTGCCTGTGCCGCCCGAAGGTATTCATAACGAACTTTAGGATTTGAGGGCAGGTGCTGCTCTCGGATTACTATTAGTATCTGAAGAAGGGCTAAGACTCATCTGACAGAACAACCCATCTACTCGAACGTGCATCCTGAGTATATGAATGACGATGATGGAGAGGATGAACTTGGGACAAACCCACCACCGGTGGAGGATGAAATTGAAGCACTGCCCAAAGAATTGCCTGCGAGTGAGGAATTGTTTAGTCCTGTGGAGGGGCTAGTGACTCAAGCATACATGCAGAAAGCAGTGCTCTTTCTTCTCATCATGGTGGTTGTTGTGGTCATAGTCAAGCGACGCAGATTCCCAGCCCACAAGTCGGATGATAAAAGCATGGCGTAAGTAAACGCTGTAGAGCATGACAGTTGCTGTTTGGTCTCCGTTGTCTCCTTTTCTGCAAGCTTCCCGCTTGATGTCTCTTCTATGAAGGTAGATAATCGATGGGTACAAGCACCACATGTAAAGTGCCATCAAACCTGCGACGTTACGCCCCTTGGTGGCAATTACGGTGCGCAAATACGGCATAGTCTCGCTCTTGGCGAACTGCGTTTTTATTCCCATTGTCCAGTAGCTTCTAGCCTGGCCGATCGGGCCCATGTAATGATCACCTGCTCGCCGCTCCCTAAAATTTTTAGGCTGCGCTTTCAAGACTTTTTCATCCTTCAAAACCTCATTTCATCAACCTCCTCTCATCCACACAACGACAACCGACAATTCTACGATCCTTCTTGTTTCTGTCTTTCGTTTTCACTTTCGGATAGACTTGGAGAGGCGTTTTGTGTCTCTCATTCTATCTGCCGGACACGAAAGACCAAGCAATCATCAGCGATTGAATTATTAGACGCCTCGATAACCTCACTTCACTTTTCGAGCAGCGACTATCACGACTACCTCTTTTCTTCACTCAGTCAGCATATTCCAGACGTGGACTACCTGTCTGATCTTATTCTATCAGTGAGTTTCACTCTACTCGCCCCCCGTTGTCCAAGTCCAAATCCCTTCACACGTCCTCCTGCCCTTGCAGGCGTCTAAATTTCTTCTGGAATTTTCTCAGAGATCATTCAACTGCTTATAAAAAAGTTCGTTTGACTCTCAGCTGACTCTTGCATTCTCAGTACATCCCAAAATCACTCGATCATCGAAAATGGCTGATTCCCTGAACATGAACGGTCTCACTCTGAACGAATCCAAGCACGCTCCCGGCAATCCCATCCAGGCTCGTGCGTACATCCCTCCTCATCTTCGTGGCCAGAGCAATCGTGGTCCCCCTGTCATGGGTATGGACGGGGCCGGTCCTGCACCAGGACCGGCACCTGTGCCTAATGGCGAAACTCAAGGATTGAATGGAAGTGCCTGGGCTACCAACACGTACGTAAATCAAAACTCTCCAAACATATCAGGTTCACTTACAAGCCCTAGTCAAAGCAATGGCAGCTGGGCGGCAGCTCCCGACTTCAAACCTGGTCCTGGTGGTGCCCCCGCTCCTCAACCAAATGGCTGGGGTGCCGGTCACGCTCCTCGTTCCTTCAACCCGAACGCCTATGGTGCTCCTGGTGGCGGTCATGGCGGTGGTCATAGCAGTGGATACGGTGGAAACTATGGTGGCAACGCTGCTCGCGGTTCAGGAGACGGCCAATGGAGAGATGGTCAACACATTGCTGGCCCACCCAACCCAAAAATTGAACGTGAACTCTTTGGCACTCCCAACGACCCGACAAAGGCTCACACTGGAATCAACTTTGCCAACTATGACGACATCCCTGTTGAGGCTAGTGGCCACGATGTCCCGGAACCGGTCAATGCATTCACCAACCCTCCTCTTGATGACCACCTTTTGGGCAACATCAAGCTCGCACGATACACTACCCCAACACCTGTACAGAAGTACTCGATTCCTATTGTGATGGGCGGGCGAGACCTGATGGCTTGTGCCCAGACTGGTTCTGGCAAGACTGGTGGTTTCTTATTCCCTATCCTGTCACAGGCGTTCCAGAACGGACCATCCGCCACGCCTGCGAGTGGTGGTGGCTTCCGCCAACGAAAGGCTTTCCCGACGTCTCTGATCTTGGCTCCCACCCGCGAATTAGTCTCGCAGATCTACGATGAAGCACGGAAATTCTCTTACCGTTCCTGGGTCAGACCCTGCGTGGTTTACGGTGGTGCCGACATTGGAACCCAACTTCGCTCTATTGAACGAGGTTGTGACTTGCTTGTTGCTACTCCAGGTCGTCTCGTCGACCTCATAGAGCGAGGTCGCATCTCCCTGGCAAACATCAAGTACTTGGTTCTCGATGAGGCTGATCGTATGCTTGACATGGGTTTCGAGCCCCAAATTCGTCGCATTGTGGAGGGTGAGGATATGCCTTCGGTCCAAAACCGCCAGACTCTCATGTTTTCTGCCACTTTCCCCCGCGACATTCAAATGTTGGCCAGAGACTTCCTCAAAGACTACGTCTTCCTGTCAGTGGGTCGAGTGGGCTCTACATCCGAGAACATCACCCAGAAGGTTGAATACGTCGAAGACAACGACAAGCGCTCCGTCTTGCTCGACATCCTCCACACTCACCGAAATGGTCTTACTTTGATCTTCGTTGAGACTAAACGGATGGCCGATACTTTGTCCGACTTCTTGATCAACCAAGGCTTTCCAGCTACTGCAATCCATGGCGATCGTACGCAGCGTGAGCGTGAGAGAGCCCTCGAGTTCTTCCGAAACGGCAGATGCCCAATCATGGTTGCTACAGCTGTTGCTGCTCGTAAGTACTACCCAGCTCTCACGATCTTGACTTTTGAAGTCACATTCACTTGAAGCATTTACTAACCATAATCCTTCATTACTCTAGGTGGACTTGATATTCCGAATGTTATGCATGTCATCAACTACGACCTGCCGACTGACATTGACGACTACGTTCATCGAATTGGTCGTACCGGTCGCGCTGGCAACACCGGTCTGTCGACTGCTTTCTTCAATCGCGGCAACCGAGGCATTGTTCGTGATCTCATTGAGCTTCTCAAAGAGGCAAACCAAGAACTTCCCAGCTTCTTGGAGAACATAGCGCGTGAGAGCTCTGGTTTCGGCGGTGGTCGCGGAGGACGTGGTCGCGGTGGTGCGGGCCGTGGTGCTTCCTCCACGCGTGACATGCGTCGTGTGGGCGGTGGTATGGGCGGCGGTCCTCCTTCCTACAGCGGCGGCTATGGTGGTAGTAACTACGGCGGCAGCAGTGGTGGCGGCGGTGGTGGCAGTGGTGGTAAGTACTGACAAGAGTTCGTCTACCTTGGATCATGCACTAACAAACTCAGGTTACTCCGGCGGGGCACCTTATGGTGGTGGGGCCTATGGTGGCGGATACAGCGGCGGCAGCAGTGGAGGAGGGTATGGCAACCCAGGTGGTGCCACAGGCCCTTCTTCCTGGTGGTAAACGGTTAATGGCGTTTTGTGGTGGATCGGCTTTTCCATCTCTTCTCGGCACGGGGATTTTCCTTTTTACTTGAACATTCACACTCTCGAACAGTGACCGGGTGTTGCCCTCAAAGCGAACGGGCATACTCCTTCAGCATGGACTTGCTTCTTCGGTGATGACGACCACGGCCACGGCATTTTCTTTTCGAGACGACTGTTTATTATCGGGCACAGCATGATACACTGATAGATAGCGTTGGCTTTTTTTTTCCTTTTCCGGATCGATTTCCAGATACCCCTCGGCATGTCGAACTGCCTCATGTGAACAGAGGGAACGGACGATACGTGCAGACGAATACCAGACTCACACCACGGCGTCGGTTTGAAACGAAAGAGAGTGCGACGGCGCAAAACTCGAAGCTTGAGAGAATGGAATGACGAGACTCATCAGTAGGCTCTGATATGAAATGGGGGCCATGGGGCTGGAAGGACAGATCCTTCGGGCCTTTTGACGAGATTCGTTTTTCACCAAAAAGAACCAAAAGTTATTTTGCGGGCTTTCTCTCTCTTTCGACATCCTGTGGGACATGATGACTTCAATAGACTTTTTCGACATGGACATGACACCAAAATCCAGCACGAGCTTTTTATGGGGCGGAGGTGGACAGGAAAAGCCTTGGAATCAACGGGAAAACAAATGGATGGGGATATTCTGCCACGGCAAATGGAGGGAGAAGAATAATATTGCGAAAGACCATCTGTGCATCTTCCCGGAGTTTTTCTTTCTGTCCAGACACTCACCACGCTGGAGAGCTTGTGCTTTGATGATGACGGAGCTTGGTTGATACGAGACCCAGAGGGAAAAAGGTCTTCGCTGGCTGTTGTTAGATCAGGCTCGCCAGGCCACTATTGCACTTTGTTATCCCAAATACAAAACAATCATGGAATGCATTGCGCCCATAGTCGTTTCCATTGATGTTGTTCGTCTGCCCCTCCTCTCTATCCCCTTCCCCCTTTTTCTGCTCGGAAAGAGATATTTCCGAGTAGCGATTCCTCGGTACTGAGGTTTATACGAGGTCAAGATCCAGCTTGTCTGGGTTGGTGGTTGCGAGGGAATCATGTCGACCGTGTCGGTCTGTTTGTCTTTTTCTTATCTCCAGTTAATTCCGCCGTTTCTCCTGTATATGTACACACCTCAATGCTAGCATTGAACTTGGCCGTCTTCGGCCGACCATGGACCAGCCCCAAAGTGAAGGCCACACGCTTCACATCTGGTAAGGCCGGGTGGCATCGATGGATCAGCAGGAGTGCTTGATGCGAGATTACCTCGGCAGGAAGCCTTGACTTCACTTAGTTTTTGTCTTACGAATGGCTTGTCGGAATGAACGACCTCGGGAGTCTAAAGCACACACATCTTTTTCACTCGGGCAGACATGGAGATAGTGCCTGTGTATGTCCAGGAACGGTCAGTGGCTTGCAGATATTACATGGCGTCCAAAGGGAAACCCTCCGCAGCACCCCACCCACCAAAAGGAGGAATGGAGCAGAGGTACGACAAGGTAATATGGAGCAACTGACGACTAGCAGCTTCGCACAGTGAGCACTGCGATTGGATTGTAAGTCATCCTCTCGCCTCTTCTTTTGTCACGGGTAGGAACGCTGACCAGCGCTATAAGAACAACTGGGCTTGCCCTTTTCTTTACCACGGCTCTTCCAATTAATCAATCAACCCTCCCAAAAAGCAAGGCTGTGAAATTCATCCTTCTCTCGACAGACAACTCAGAGAAAAGAGAAAGACGACAAAGTTGTGGCAATGACGGACATCAATGACCTGTTTGCTCCCGCTCCCGAACCGCCCACCGAGCTGGGTCGGTATCGAGTTCTATCTTCCACCGCCGGCGTGAGAGTGTCTCCCTTGTGTTTGGGTGCCATGTCCCTTGGGGATGCCTGGACCAAGGTTGGTCTTCCTGTCTACCTATTGTAATGGAGAGAGGCGGGCATGGAACCAAGAGCTAACGAGACTTGGTAGGGCATGGGCAGCATGAACAAAGAACAATCCTTCAAACTCCTCGACACCTTTTTCGAGGCCGGTGGGAACTTTATCGACACTGCTGTGCGTTCACGCTTTGTCCTGAAAAGTCCCTTGTGAACCTTGTTGGATTGACTGAGGATCTGTCCTCCTTTTCTCTTGTTAGAACAACTATCAAAACGAACAATCCGAAAAGTGGCTTGGTGAATGGATGGCGGAAAAGAAGAACCGGGATCTCATGGTGATTGCTACCAAGTATGTCTGTCGGAAAACGTTGCCCCCTTCGCCCTTTTTCGTGCTTGTCCCATACACGCACCGTCTCTCACAACGCGCGACTTCAACTTGCTGATACCTACGCTGTGGTAAAAAGGTACACCACACCCTACCGAAGCTGGGAGCTCGGCAAGGGCAAGACGGTCAACTACTCCGGGAACCACAAGAAGAGTCTGCACCTCTCGGTCCGGGATTCTCTTGCGAAGCTCCAGACCGATTACATTGACATTTTGTACCTTCATTGGTGGGTAAGTCATTGTCCCTACATTCAATCTCTGATCTATTTCCTTTACCTGTAGCAGAACCCCCCCGAGATTGACAGTAAACCCACTAGGATTGGACCACGTCCATCGAAGAAGTCATGGACAGCCTCCACGCCCTCGTGCAGTCGGGCAAAGTCCTCTACCTGGGCGTCTCGGACACACCGGCGTGGGTCGTCGCGGCGGCCAATACGTACGCGCGCGCCCAAGGGAAGACACCGTTTAGCGTGTACCAGGGCCGGTGGAACGTGATGGAGCGCGACTTTGAGCGCGAGATCATCCCCATGGCGCGGCACTTTGGGATGGCACTGGCCCCCTTTGACGTGCTGGGCGGGGGCAAGTTCCAGAGCAAGAAACAGCTCGAGGAGCGCCAGAAGCAGGGCGAGGGCCTCCGCACCATCTTCGGCGCCGTCGGGCAGACGCCGCAGCAGGAGAAGATCTCGGCCGCGCTCGACAAGGTCGCCCAGGAGCACGGCGTCGAGTCGCTCGCCGCCATCGCCCTCGCCTACGTCATGCAGAAGACGGTCAACGTCTTCCCCATCGTCGGCGGCCGCAAGGTCGAGCACCTCCAGGCAAACATCCAGGCCCTCTCCATCAAGTTGACCGACGAGCAGATCCGCTTCCTCGAGAGCCAGACCACCTTCGATCCGGGCTTCCCCACAAACTTTCTGGGAGAGTCGCCCAGGGCCTCGGGGAAGACGCCCTGGACTCTAGCCGCGAGCGCCTCGCTGGCCTGGAACACTCCCGAGAAGCCTGCGGGGCCTTAGATGGCGGGGAAACGAGAGTGCTTACAGAGCATGTATGCGCCAAGTAGAAGTCTTCAGCGGTCGTCGGATGCAAGGTCAAGACAGAAGTCACAAGTACAAGGAGAAGGACCAAGATTCAGAAGGGGAGCAATGGTGCGTCTAGATCCCAATTAAATGGGAGAAAGATAGAGCCTCGTGGGAAAGGAGAGAAATATCATAAAAAGAAAAAGGTAGAGTCAGACAGCCTTTTCGCAGCTCACAGAAGAGTCTTGGTAAATTATCGCTCTTGTTTGTTCTCACATCGTCTCTCGCCACTGGTCCCGACATTGAGATCGGACATAATTTAGTCGGATAGACTGAGGCTGATTGGGGGGTGAACGACAAGATATAGTATATATGTGTGTTATACGGAGCCGGATAAAGGGTTCGAACCCCTGAGTGACCACACACACATACATACCCGAAGACCCGATCGACGAAGAAACAGTCTTCATACCTTCTCTTGGGCATGGCCCAGACCGAGTTCTTGAGGGTTCTTCACAGAGTCGCGCTGTTGAGGTAAAATATTGATGACATCGGGATCAATTCTGTAGGCTGGTGTTGGAGTACAATCTTGCGCTTCGAATGTAAATGCCGCATGGGTTCGAAGCTCGACTGGTATTGCCGCATGTATTTGCTCTGCATTGGTCTTCGGAATCCATAGGTTGTTGTCTGGGCCCAAATCATGCGCAGCCAGCTTTGTTCCGGGGTGTCTTTCTTTGTCCCTGCACTTGATGTTTGACTCGCTGGGCAGGATCGTCAAGGAGTTTGCAAGATAAGTACAGAATAGACCGTCGTCAGACAAAGAACGGACAAGGCGTATTGTCGACGTTGTTGCTAATTTTGACACAACGCCGTGGATTCTTTCTTGATTCCCTCAGCAGGGCACCCGACCAAAATGAGAAAAAGCCCTGCCCTTGCGTGTCAATGCTTCAAGCCGTGTCTGCCCAGACAGTGCCTTGCCGCGGTGTTTGCTCCCACAAGCAAACATCCCGTTGATTGTGCTGAGATATCCAAGGCTTGCTGGAGGTTGTATAAGAAGGCGACAGAATTCCAGCTGAATTAATCTTTCCATCAAGCGCACAACTCTCCAAATATTTCCAACCCAGCGACAATGTGCACCACGAAACGATACCTGTTCCTCTGCTCGCACCCCGCGACACATCGCTTCCGCGACACCATGTGCAACTCTCCCTGCGTCCGTGGCTGTCAAGTCCGGGATTACAACGTCCTCCTTGCACATCCGTGCCAAAAGTGCAGCAGCCGCGGCATGCCGTCAATTCACACGGCTTTCGGTGGATGTCAGGAATCTGGCGCTGACGACATTTGGTACATACCCAGCAGATGCTTCATCGACGTCGGATTTCGCACGTTGAGCCCTTTTAGTGAAGGGGACACCTTAGAACCTCCAACGCCGACTTCGCCGTCCACCAGACAATCGATTGATGACGGTCCTCTGGGATCGCCACAGACTCCCACCCAGCTCAAGATTAGCGACCCAAACATTTGCAGGAGGTTACTCCGTCGATTGACAATGAGGAAACTTAGTCCCTGTTGTGCTAGAGAGACTCAGGATGGTGGATATGAAGCCATGAGGGTTGAAGGACGTGACAACCGTGTCAACGGAGTCATTAGAGACAGCCTCTGCGAGTCATCGGTCTGACAGACACCGTCACAGGAATTGAGGAAGACGAGTGCGGTTCCCCCCCATTGACCTAATACTCATGGTGGCAGAGGATAATGTGTCCATGGATTGGTAGCCCAATGTACAAAGTATTGTTTTCAACCGCCTCTTGTTTCTCCCTCGACCTCAATCTCAACGGGTTCCTGTCTCGCGCCAGCTCCTTGGGTAGCGATGGCCTCACTCTTCGCTCCGGCTTTGGCCATCTCTTCCTTCTCATCGTCTGCACAACCGCAGTCATAGAAATCTCCGATGTTGGCACAGTCAAAGATAGGTTTGCCTTTTCTTTCGTTCACCACATTATGTACAAAGCACGCCCAGGCTGCCGCACTCGATCGTGAAGACGTCTGCGGAGGGTATTTCTTGAGGATTTGCTGGAAATGTTCTGCACATTCGCCGCACGGGTACAGTCGGGCGAAGAGGTACACATAGCTCTTGAGCGCGTCGCTCTCGTCTTGCGTCGGCTTGTCCGGAAATCGTGCCATGGTGGTATGAAGAACCTTCCAGGCTGCGCGGCCCAGTTCTGCTTTTAGGGTTTCATTGCCAAGCTTGCCCATAACATGGTCGCCGTGTAAGGTCTCCGGCGTGGCTGTTACAGTAGGGATTTCGGCCATGTCTTGTGGTATTTGTTTGGACGAGTGCTGGAAGCGATCGGCGTGGGACAGAGCGGTCAGGGGTCGGTCGTGGTCACGAGTCCAGATGATGTACCATACAAAGAGGGCGATGGCGGACAGCAACACCATGGCAGGGGGAGGTGCTCGAGGCATGGTGGATGTTGGAGGGGAGTAATGACAGATAGAACTTCGCTCCCCCCAAAAAAACAAGCCAACAAAGCACAGAGAGGTGAGGACAAGAGGACGACGCTGAAGCTGATGCAAGGGAAGCAGATTCTACTATACAGAGAATATAGGACTCAGTACAAGAAGTCAAAGAGGAAGTTAGCGCAGGGGAAACTCAGGTGATGATAGGTATGATGGCTGGTATTTCACCATGATTTGTCCTCATGTTTCCTTAATCCTCATTCCACGAGCTGGCGAAATCCGGGGTTCAGCCACTGGTGCCACCCTCGTCTCCGCAGTTTAAAGCAGCAGCTGGTGCCAGCAAAATTTGCGACATGCACCAAATACGAAAGACTGGCGCTCCGATCTCGCTCACTCCAACACAAGTATTACCTGAGTGGAAGGCAGAGAATCTAGAAGAGTTATAGTTAACAGGTCGTCTCACTCTTGAATTGCCACACCTCACCATACCACACCATCAGACAGAAACATCTCCGGAGACCTGCTTATTGGCTTGGACTTTACAACTTGAACTCCGGGAACCTACGGGGGTGGGAAAAAGATTTTTATATTTGTCCCCCCAAAAAACCACAGTGCCGGCTCATCTTTGTGATTCTGATCTGACTTAAGGCTGCCCACTCTCACGCTCAACCTTGACTTCCAGTCGACCTTTTTTACCGTCGAGGTAGTTACCACCACAAGGCGAATAACAGCACATCCAGATTCTCTCTTCACACTCTCTACAATCAAATATGGCTCCTTTTCCCCCTCCACCAGTGAGCACAATTGGTAGGCATCTTGCACCCTCCCCGTATTTTCTCCTGAGGCGTGCGCAATGGAGCGCACAGAATTCTGCGCACAAACTCTGCAGGAATCCTCGCTGACGATATCGTCCAGACTGGAGCAATGTCGGCTTCAAAGTTCGCGAGGTCAATGGACATATTGAATCCACCTTCCGCTATTCCTCGCCCAAGCCAGAATGGAGCAAACCTCGTTTTGTGACCTCGCCTCACTTATCGATTCATGGCATGGCTCCCGGCTTGAACTACGGTGTCCAGTGCTACGAGGGCATGAAAGCCTTCCGACAGCCAGATGGGTCCATCTCTATCTTCCGTCCCGACCAGAATGCTCTCCGCATGCAACGCTCCGCCGAATTCATCTCTGTTCCCCCCGTGCCAGAGGACCTTTTCGTAGAATGTGTGAATCTGGCTGTGGCGCTGAATGCTGAGTTTGTGCCCCCTCACGAGACTGGCGCGGCCATGTATATCCGTCCGTTGTTGTTCGGTTCTAGCGCCCAGCTCGGCCTGAACCCTCCGGATGAGTATACCTTTGTGGTGTTTGTGATGCCCACAGGCGTGTACCACGGCGTGCATGCCGTCGACGCGCTGATCCTCGAAGATTTCGACCGTGCGGCCCCAGAGGGCACGGGCAGTGCAAAGGTGGGCGGCAACTACGCCCCTGTGTTGCGGCATAGCGAGAAGGCACGTTCTCAAGGGTTCGGTATCACTCTGCACTTGGATAGCAAGACACGGAGCGAGATCGACGAGTTCTCCACCTCGGGCTTCTTGGGCGTACGGAAGGACGGGGACAAGACGACGATTGTGGTGCCTGACTCTAAAAATGTCATCAAGTCCGTGACATCAGAATCCGCCTGCCAAATCGCCAAAGACCTGTTTGGCTACAACGTGGAGAGACGTCGGATCGACTACAGCGAGCTCCCTCAATTCACGGAAATCATGGCCGCTGGCACCGCTGCGAGTTTGGTGCCTATCAAGAGCATCACCATGAAATCCAAGGGTGATAAATTTGAATATCCGGTCAACGAGAACCTAGATCCTGGTCCAGTTTGCGCACAGTTGTTGAGCACGTTAAAGGGCATTCAAATGGGCAAGGTCAAGGATCAGTTTGGCTGGAACATGAAAGTCACGGAGCCGCCCAAGGAGTTTCTCAAGGCAGCGACAAATGGTGGCGTTCACGGCGGTGTGGATGAATTACCGTGAGCCGAGGTGATAACCGCTCCCGTGCTGGACATCAACGACAAAGTCAATGGAAGATTGGGAAACACGCTCCAGTTGGAGAGCAAAGTACAGTAGAAATGCGCTTGCCCAAGCAACAAAAGCCCGTCTCCAAAATCAAATAGTTCCAAAAGCACTCTCTGTATAGACTTCCCACCATCCATAGTACCAACAAGTTGTTCCCTTCTGAACAGTTGGCGCCGTTCCCGGTTAGATATTCATGCGTTGGCAACTCCGGGTCCTTGCAATATCTCTCAAGGGGGTATCAAAATCATGAATCGTCGAGTGTCGTAAAGGTTGCCAGGAAACTGCTATGCCCTATGCCTGCAACGAGGACTGACCGAAGTATCGTGTTCACTCGGGTAGGGGCAATTGAAAATCCTCATCGTCCAATCTTGCGTTTTCGAAGGGGAAGAAGTCGGTTCCAAATAGGTCATCTGCGAGATCACTAGTCCCATCCTGAACCAAATCTTGCTCTAGCAGCTCGAATTGCTTCAGTCTGAACCACATGTCACTTTCCTCAGGGGGTGACCCATAAAGGTCGCGGAAGTCGCGTGGATGGATCGATGCCTGCGAGATCTTGCCGGGTTTCGAGGCTGAGGTAAGTCCGTTTCTCTCGTTTTCAGCACCTCTGGGAATGATGGAGGGAACCTTCTTTGCTTTGGGAAACCCAATTGTGTTCTTAGAAATGGCAGTATGGGTGCTGCGAGATGATGAAAAGCGCCGTGGTAGAGTAGAATGTTTGCCTTTCGTGACGGGAAGAACCTGTCTCTTCTTCTGTTCCGATGCCTGCGTGGTTTTTCTGATAGCAGCAGGTAGGTGTAATTGTGAGCCAGAGAGCGCCGCGGCCGCAGACCTCGCTTGCATGGTATCAACTCTTGAGAGGTCTCGTCGTTTCTTTTGTCCTGCTGCAATCATGGCGTCGACCTGTGCGTCCAACTTGCCAAGTGTAGGAAATACAGGCTTGGCCATGTCCTCAAGGCTTTTTTTCATGCGATCTGCATCGAATTGGTGCCAATCCTCCTTTTCCTTTTTAGAGCGTATCGACATTCCATTTTCATCTTTCGGGGAATCGTATGGGTAGACCACTCCGTAGCCTGCTCTCAGCTCCTCAGTAAGAAGAGCATCTTCTTCAAATTCGATTGGAGGATCCGGTAGCTCTTCTGGTGGCGGTGGCGCGTATCCAAAATCCGGCTCTTGTTCTTGCGCAGGTCTTTCCAGCAAAGACTCGCTCTCCACTGGTTCGGAAAGAGAGACTGCGATCTTAGACCTTCCTGATCGACGAGCTGCGGATTGTTTCTGTCCAGTGCCAGGACGCTTTGTCGTCAGAGGAGCAGGAGCAGGTGTCTGAAATGCTTGAGCTTTCGCATTGGTTGTCTTGATTCCAAGGGGAGCTCGGTTGCGTGGAAGCAAAGGCGTAACAAATGTACTCTTGTCTAACTTGCTTGGCCCATCCTTCTCCATCGGCTTCTGTCCATTGAACCGAAACGGTAGGTTTTCGTCATTCTTCGCTGGTCGAAAAGGAGTCTTCAGGTTTCCTGGTGTCTTTGGATTTAGCATCCGCGCGCTTTGGTTCAATGGCTTGCCAGCAGCTGTGGTCTGCTGGGCGTGGATGAGGTTTTCTTGGTCTCGTGAGGCTAGAATGCTTGCCATGTTTGGTATGATAGCGAATCGTCCAGATAGTTGTAATTATTGTCTGCGCTCGAAATCTAGGGCGGGAGGGATTGATGGGGATTGATTCATGAGGGAGAAACGCGGACAAGGTTGAATTGTTGACGCGGTTGCCCTGAGCAACGTGTTCCGGGAGGCTCCTGGCGGTGTTCGGTCGAACCGTTAGAGCCTGAAACCGGCCTAGAGCGCAAACAGCGAGGGCTGAAGCCCATGCAGCCTCACCCCTAGAACGCAAATGTCATTGGCTCGATCATCGAATGACTTCCCCTCTATCCCCCAGCTGACTCTTAGCGAATAAATGCATCAGTGACCGCCAGTTGAGCCTTCCCTTACGAACAAGTATCATTTATCTTTGATTCCAGTCAACGTACACCTGCTCTCCCCCATTCGACTTTCTGCCAGACCTCGAATTCACGACCCCTACACCGGAAATTCACCATGGATCGGATCAAGGAGGTAGGTCCCTATCACCTCTGCTGCACCTGCAACCTTCCCCTCGTGCTCCTGCCAGGCAGCAAGTAATTCCTTTGGGCCTGCCTTCTGCCACAACGCATTCAATCGATTTGCCCTGCCACCTGGCTACTGCAGTCATTTTCACAATATCACGAACCATCCTTTATCCCACGTCCCCCAGGACCCAGACTATCCCGCACCCTCCTCACACCATCCATCACCATCCTCGACCCGCCCACCATGTCGGCCGTGTTCGCTAATTTCCAACAGAAAATGAACTCTCTCCGCATTGAGGCGGACGAGAACGCAGCCAAAGCGGAGGAGCTCAAGCAGAAAGTCAAATCTCTTGAACAAGACAACCTCCAAAAAGAACAAGAGATCACTTCCCTCAACCACCGCAACCAACTCCTGGAAGCCGAAGTTGAGAAACTCGAACAAGGCATAAAGGAGGCAAAGGCACTTGCCGGCGAGTCGGCACAACATAGCAACGAGACTGAGTCTCTCCAGCGGAAACTCCAAGTTCTCGAGGAGGAAGCCGAGCAGGCCGACAAGACCCTCAGGGAGACTAACGAGAAGTATGCGTAGCCATGCTCGACACAGTACTTCCTGCTAACAAACCCCGTCCCAGGCTCCGGCAGACCGATGTCAAAGCTGGCCACTTCGAGCGCAAAGTCCAAGCGTTGGAGCAAGCACGCGACGAGTGGGAGAACAAGTACGAGGACATGGCCAAAAAGTATGCGGATCTGCAGAAGGAGCTACAAGAACTGGAGCAAAGCATGGGCAATATCTAAAGTGTGCGAGATACCTGGTGTTGGCCATTGTGTTTGGCATGTGCGTGGAGCACAATGCATAGACCGCCGTACCTACGATAACATGGGCATTTGATAAAGGGCACACCCGAAGGCGAGCGTTGAAAGTCTTGAATGAGAATCCAGAATACCATTATCGTTGATCACTCCTGCGATCTCGAGCCTGTTTCCGATTTCTGGCCTTTTCCTTTGAGCGTGTCTCTTTCCTTTCCGCCTTGCTCTCGTATCGAAAATTTCTCTTCTTTCGCTTCTTAATGTCCTTTGGCCGGCTTGTTGTCCATCGGCTTTTCTGCTTATTGTCCGGACCACTTCCCAAACCTTCAGCAGAATCTCCAGTGAATGGCTGGGACCGCTGGTCCTGGTTCTGTTCCACCTTGGACAGTCCTTCTTTGGAAACGTCCATCGCCTCAACAGTCACTGTGGTGTACTTCTCTTCGTCGATATATTCCGTCTCGTGGTGTAGCGGAACGGGTTCCGAATCTGAAATACCGCTCCATTCCTCTTCTGAGCCTTGTTCACTCTCCTCCTCATCTTCCTCGTCATGATCAGACGGCGGTCTCAACAAAGCGTTGACTTCCTGCACATGTCTTTCAAGGTCGGCTCTCCGCTGTTCTCGCAGCTGGTAGACCGTCAGCACCGCAAAAAACATAAACAGTTCCATGAGGGGAAAACCTCACCTTCTTCCGTTCCTCGATCCTTTCTGCTCTTGCTCTCCGCTCGGCGGCCTCCTGTGCCTGCTTTGCCCTCTGCAACTTGCGCTTGTGGAATCCAGTCAGGAAATCGTGGCGCGCAGTCGTGTCAAATTTGATTTCTTCGACAACAGTGGGCTCTACCCGTCGGCGCTTCGTTGGCGGAGGCATTGCATGCGCGCAGAGGATGCCTCTTGATATTACTTTTTTATACCTGTTCCGAGTACTTGTAAAAAGTCACAGCCTCGCTGGCCCAGGAAATCGTTGTCAAACATGTCAAACCTGCCAAGGATGGCCCCGCTCAGAAACCACCGACAAGGCTCGAAGAAAAGCTGAAGGTATCACCCGCTATGTGTGTGACTTTCGTCTCTACCTCTTGTATTAAAAAATGCGACGTGCTAGGGGCACTTCATAAAGCATCCTCGATACCCCCACCTGGCTAATCGACAATGTTCTAGGAGATTACCAGAGCGTGGTGTATGTGGATGCAGTTTGCTATAGTAGAAAGGGGTGGAGAGCCACGAAAAGTATGCTATCAATCTATGATTACTTTGTCTTGTGGTAAAGCATGCAGTGCACACATCTCTACTTTTAGAGCGGGAAGATAGGTTTCGTCTGCTTCTACCATTTCGTCGCATTCTTCTGTGAAGCCTGTGAATGCTCCCTCTTGGGAACTGTTGCAAATAAAATCCCATTTTCCGCAAGCAAGCTGCCCAGTGGCTGCTCTCGGATTTGGCATAAGTCGTGATCTTTGACGGAGTGATCTGCTCTAGGACAGCTCCTCGCTTTTCTCGTTCTGATTCATGCTCGCAACCGTCAATTTAGGAGTTTGCATCTTGCCTGCTATTTTCAAACTCGGTCTGTGGTGTGAGGTGTCCAATCACATAATCTCAACGGGTTGCAGCCTGGCATGTTGCTAACACCAACGTATGTAACTGTCGGGACCACAAAGATACCGAACATTCCGCATTTTGCCGGTTTTGTTGCAGACCTTCTCTGTGCAGAAAAGGCGATGAGCACCTTTCATACCTCGAGTCCAAGCGACTTGAAACGGTAAAGCGGCCCAGTTATCTCTTGGTTCTTTAACCATGGACGGGCGTAGGATCGCTTCCAACCCTTTGATGCTCTGGGTTGCATAGCCATATTCACCTTCCTCCGAAGCCTGGGGGTGGGAAACCCCTTCCAGGGCCCGGTGGTCCGCCTTGAAAGCCCGGAGGCATACCTGCTGGCGGGCCACCGGGTGGTCCTCCAAACCCAGGGGGAGGTGCACCGAAGCCGGGAGGTGGTCCTCCTGGTGGTCCAGGTAGTCCACCTCTTCCAGCTCCAGCGAATCCAGGGGGTGGTGCTCCGCCTGGAAATCCCGCTGGTGGTTGCGGCGGGAATCCAAACGCTCCAGGTGGCACTCCTCCCGGAGGAGGCGGTCCACTCATCCCCACGCCTGCTACAGGACCGCCCAACCCGACAGGAAGACCTCTGCCAGCCGGTCTCGAGATACCTGTACCAGCCTGAAGTGTTGCTGGTGCTCCTCCTGGAGCAGATTGCCCCAGTCTAGCGCTGGGATCGGATGGAGGAGGTCCTTCAACCGAACAGCTCACGATATTTGTTCCTCTCAGAATCACAAGGCCCAAGGTTCGTTTCTCTTCGGTCTCGACACTCGCAGCTGCAGAGCCCGGGACGGCTGGCGCGGAGGACTTGGCTTGCTTGCGTTTTACTTTGCGGAATTCTTCGGTGTCTGCGAGGACGAGGTTCATGTGCTGTTACCAAAGATGGAATATTAGCAACTCAATCGCGCTTTGGGATAGGGTCAAGAGGAGTCCAATGCGGCTTCCAGGCGCAGAACCTACTTTATCAAAGGCAAGCATTTGACCAGTCATTTGACGGCCATCGTTCATGGTCACGCGCATGCGGTAGTTGATCTTGTTCACTCTAGTCAGAAAGGGTGCTTCTTGAAGTAACAGTGGGACAGGTCGGGTATACCAAGTTTTGCTACACACGGATTAGCCATCGCCCATAAAAGAAGGAACAATGCTGTCAATAGTTACCATCTTCCCCTGCTTGTTCGCCATCTTGCCTGACGATGCGCACGAATGCGACTTCGCCTTCGTTCAGCGTCGACGTACAGATTGCCTCGCTTGTGCCTCAAAAATAGGATTCGTGCGAAGTTTAGAGCCGCAGCCCCACTGCACGTGCCAGACGATGGCTGTAGCACTTCTGCGGAAGAAGAAGTGAAGCAGGCTCGAACTGGTTGTATCTTTATGTGGCTTTTTGTACGAGTCGTTGATCCTGGTTGCCCTGGTCGCGAGACTTCGAAAATTGGTGCCGCAGCTCCAAATCCAGTCTAGTTCAGTTTTCTTGTCCTTGGCAGTGCCAAGCCACAACCCCGGACGCACCAACGCAGAATTTCGAACACCCGTCAATTGGATCCTCTTGCTTTTTCTCAACTACCTGCACCACAATCACCTCGAAATTTGTACTCTGTCGCAATCGTTAACACCACCATTTTCTGACAAAATGGCGGAAGGCAACGACAAGAGCTCAAACCCCATGCGGGATCTGCGCATCGACAAGCTGGTGCTGAACATTTCCGTCGGCGAGTCTGGTGATCGTCTCACCCGTGCTGCAAAGGTGTTGGAACAACTGTCGGGTCAAACTCCTGTCTACAGTATGCTTCATATCCCCGGTCGCATTTCTCTACCCTCGTGCTGACGCAGTCTGTGCAGGCAAAGCGCGTTACACTGTTCGTTCTTTCGGTATCCGCCGCAACGAAAAGATCGCCGTCCATGTCACCGTCCGCGGGCCCAAAGCCGAAGAAATCCTCGAACGCGGCTTGAAAGTCAAGGAATACGAACTCAGGAAGAAGAACTTCAGCGAAACCGGGAACTTTGGGTTCGGTATCTCGGAGCACATTGATCTGGGGATCAAGTACGATCCAGCGATTGGGATTTACGGAATGGATTTCTACTGCTGCATGGGCAGACCCGGTGCCAGAGTTGCTCGGAGACGACGCTGCAAGAGCAAGGTTGGACGCAGCCACCAAGTTTCCAAGGATGATTCGATCAAGTGGTTCAAGACGAGATTCGAAGGGATTGTGCGGTAGAGGACTAGTGAGAGAAAGCGTATCGGCCGCCCACTAAAGGGTCCAAAAAAGGGTCAAACTGAGGTGGAGATATGCTCTGTCTCACAGAGGCAAGGAGTTTCCGAGTCCTCACTCGCCGTCGTAACACATGGAGCAGACGGCTGGAGCCGGCTGTTAACATCATCCAGCCTGGAACACCTGACCCTCTCTGATGTGGAATCAACAGGTCCTACCAGACCCGACAGCATCAAAGACAAAACTCCTGAACAGCTTTACGTGAAAGGGTTTGGTTCAACTTACTTCATAGCATTTGCTGGAATGAGAAAGATTCATCATCAATATCTCGTGACTCTCCTCGTTTTTCCTGCATCTTGACAGCTTTCCAGCCATATCTAGTCACCTTGGGAGGTGTCCATCTCAAATTCGAGAGATCTCTACTCAAGACACTAATGTTTCCTGTCGCGTCCCCCTGTGAGCTCATTGCCTGTCGGTTTGGTGTGATATAATGTTCCTGAAATAACACACGCTTGTCACGTACGGTAAGAGAGAGGTAATGCTGACTAGTCAAAAATTGGACAAAAGCAAGAAAGGAAACTTAGCACTGAATCGACACAAAGGGTGTGATATTGCTTCATTACAAGAAAGCCAATGTTCAAATCGAGGAGCAGGGCTCGGTTAATCGCCGCCCTCAACCCTTCCTGAGTCAGATAGTCAAGAAAGATGCCCCAGCGCCGTGCTATATGCGTTGCAACAAATGTTGTAAGACATCCCCATCATAAACTTCATGATCATATTTTGAATGACAGATCCTTGTAGCCCAATCTTATGTATAAAACGGATCTGTCCAAAGCACATCATCCTCCTTTCATGTATAGCATACTTTATTTTGAAGAGCACCCATGGGTTACACCCTTGCATGCTCAGATCCTGTCGTTACCTCAGGCGAGTGCGAGGTCGACGTGGGTCCATTATTAGGAACAGGCGCGGCTTGGGCATCTGGCGACACAGGTGTATTAGGCTCCGTGGCTCCAGACACACTGATCCTAGGAAGATTGAGCTGGGGGAGTCGAGGAGCAGTGCTTGCATTTGTAGGGCCTCTTGACAAAACGCCCGCAGCTCGACTGGCGTTGCTTGCTGCGCGACGAGCGACGGCAGCTTCGTATGAAGGAGCGTCACCCCACTCCAGAAACTCGTAGTCGGGCGGCCGACCTTCATCGCCAATGTCTGAAGGTAGTGGAATGCGTGATTCCCCAATGTCGTCTGATCCAGTGCTGTCATCAGGCGTGAATCTGTTGGCGGTCGGTGAAGAGTTGGACGTACCGCCGCTTTGGGGCTCGTCACTTTGGCGTCGGTTGCTGTCGTCGGGAATGGTTGATCCAGGTGTTTGCTGTCGTTCCATATCAGACCCCATCGTTGACACACTGACCGCACTGATCGAACGCTCTCGGCTATGCGTTGATGTAGCATCCGAAAGGAGACGGAGCCGTCCCTCGGTCTCGCCCATTGGGGCTGCTCCACTCAACAGCCCACCTCGCTCAGAGTCATTGCTGTTTGCTCGAATCCGGGTACCGTCATGGCGTACTTCTCCTAGTGAAGCATATGCGACGCTTGAGACCCTTCGTTCCCGTCCGCGAGACTGATGTTCAGCAATTAAAGTGGCAGCAGAGACACTCACGCCGCCATTGACTGAGGTAGTACTCTCATTCGCACGCTGGCGAGATTCTCGCCTCAACTGCTCTAATCGAGCTGTGTCTCCTCTCTCGCGAGCTTCTCGTCGTTCCCGTCTGCGTTCTTCCCGTTCCGCAATTTCGCGGCGGCGTGCCACTCGGAT
Organism: Fonsecaea nubica; assembly: GCF_001646965.1. Classification (NCBI taxonomy): domain Eukaryota; kingdom Fungi; phylum Ascomycota; class Eurotiomycetes; order Chaetothyriales; family Herpotrichiellaceae; genus Fonsecaea; species Fonsecaea nubica. The sequence goes on from NW_019173761.1 coordinate 82,556, forward strand.
TTGGTATAATGATTCCATCTGGTCTTCACGACGTGTTTCTTCCTCGTCCGCCGTCTCCGGGAATTCAACCACTGTGTCCATACCACCTCTTTCACCTTCCCGCCCGATTACTTGTTCACTGTCTTTTGGCGTTCTTGAATAAGCCGGGAGTGTTATGACGCTGCGCACACTGGTGTTGCGATCGACTCCTGCCCCAGCTCCTGCCGCGTCACCGATCTCATTGCCATTGTAAGCCGTGTTCGTGGATGAAAGATCTCGGTTCCGGACGGCCTTGTATTTTCCGCCGGGTTGCCAGCTCTGCCATTTGCTCTTCAAAAATTTCGTGGGAATGTATTTGGGCCTCTTGCCTTGTACTCTCCACCTTCGTAGCATTGTGTAAAAGACCACACATGCAATGAGGAAGAGAACGACACCAGCAACGATCTGAAGCCATCAGACATTGTTCTCGCAGCGAAAGGTTTAGAATGAATACTTACGCCTACTATAACAGCATTCCCACCCATCCCTCCGCCTCCGCCCCCGCCGCCACCATCGTTCGGTGGTCCCTGTCTCGAGTATAATCGATTCGAATGCATATTGCGTTTGTCCAGCGCTTGTATAGGTATTGTGACCGCCATGGCAGCGATTAGTGGCAGGCAAAATCGGAGTTTGTGGATGTTGTCGTGGAGGCTTCGTTATCGTGACATTTGATCAAGGTGGTAAAGTTGGACACAGAGGTATTCGTCATATGGCAGATTCGTACAAGCTGTCAAACGGAGATTTTTTTCATGGAGAGATTTGTGACTGGTGATACAACAATGACTGCAGAGACTTGGATCCAGAGACTATTGATTCAAGCATCGGTATGCCTACAAGTACACGAAGTTTGTGGTAAGACTTGTTGAAGTTTCTTAGCAGTGGCAGTGGGCGGCCTCGAGGAACCTTTGCAGTTGGCAGAATCAGGTGTAGGAAAGTAGCGCATGCCGTCAGCCTCCAGCGGCGGAGGTTAGTAGCAGGTTTATCCATCTCCACCCAGGGCCTGGCAAGGGCGGATTGGTCCGGCTTCACCCCAAGGCCAGCAGTGGGTCACAGTAGCTTGGATAGGCGGTAGGTTGTGGCTCGTCGAGGCCTGTGAAGGCTAAAAGATGCTGAGACACACAGCCAGGCTCCGCCCACCAGCGCTGGCAGTGTTCGCGTAATCCCCCGTCCAGCCAAAGACACTTACGTTCTACAGGGTTGTACCGAGTACAACTAAACTGTCCATGCGAGAGGTCTCGCAGAATCAAACCTCAAATGCTATACCTGTGGGTATAACAACACTGGAATTACTGTTAAAAATCTGAGGGTCATCATGGGAATTTGTTGCATCGAGTTCCGCTGAGTGACGTGTCAGCTCCAGTAGACCATCTCACTCGAGGTCACCTTTCCCCGCAACGATGTACCTATTGCATATCTCCCTATACAGAACCTTGAGAAAATTGTTTTATCAGGGGCAAATTATAATCTCCAGCGTTGGACCGTGTTTACTGCTCGCCGCCAAACATATGGAAATAGCTAAGGCTGTCAATGGGCGCTGAATCGTAGCGACGAGGCTGAAACTACGATAAACAGCATACCGGGCGTCGGTTATGTTGCCTGTTTTAGATGCTCCGCTCTTTCCCTTTCCAGAACTGCCACAACAAACACAAATCTCGACGCACATGGCTTTCCGCTCTCAAAGGCTCGAATCTCCAAACCTATCCTCGATTAATCCAGTATCTTACTCTCGACATTCCACACAACTAGCAATGGCTCCTTCGAGGTTTGATCACGGCACAATGAATACAAACTATAGCAGCATTCATTCTCACGAGGCTTTCATTGGGGACTACCAGGTAGGCGACCTGCATTGTATATTTGGTTAGAGCGTCCTAATCTTTCTTCAGGTCATGTACACTCCTGGTTCAACCTCTCCGCAGTTCGATCGTGTCAAGAAGTCTACTCGCTTCAGTCGGGCCGCTTCGTCCAAATCCCAGAACCCCAGCCAGTCCTTCATGCTGCCCGCCAACATACCCAACACCTCTCAGATTATGCCAGACCATGGTTCTCTGCCTAATGTCCAGATCCACTACACCATTCCGGCCGACGAGAAACAGATTGTGGCGTCTTTGCGTACCCTCCAACGTGATCTCAATGAAGCAATGCAAACCATAAACTCGCTTACCCGTGAACGCGACGACGCCCTCCTTGAGCTTAGATTGCTCCGAGCTGCCTCCAAAAAACAGAACACACCGGCAAAGAAGAGCAAGACGGCCTCACGCGTTGAGGAAGAACTGTTTGATATAAGCAGATCTATGTCGACCCCACCTAGATCTCCTGTTCGACGGACTTCTATGAAAGACACTGCTGCAGACTCTAAAGATGCGCCAAAGACTACTAACTCGGATGACGCCCGAGTGCTCTCTCCTGTTGTCAACCGAGCAATATCCCCAGTCTCAGAAAAGCGGCCGACGACCAAGATAGATGGAATCGCTAAGAGCAAGTCACATTCCTATCAGCGACCCACTGTCCATGACACAGAAAACAGCGTCATTGAAGACCCCACCGCCGCGTCAAATACCTCGCGCCGACGGCGTCGCCCGTCCCTCGATGAAAACATGACTTCGGCATACATCTTGCCTGACATCACAGTGAGCCAACCCGTGAGGTCGACAAGAGTCCAAGTTTCAGAAGAGGCCCAAAACGTTCTGCATCGTCATGGTGACCCTGAACATATTGGTAATTGTACTGTGTGTCAACGACTCACAGCAAGAAGACCAAAACAAGTTACCCACGCCACACGTTCAACCTCTGTCGCCGCCGCCGAAAAGACTGATTTCACGGCACAAATTACCCAGCTAATGAAGAACGCAATGCTAGAGGAACCAACCCTGCGTCCGAAGATCAACCCATGGCATGCGCTTGCCAATGTCAAGAAACTTCTGATGGACCAATTCGAAGAGGCAAAATCCAAGCATGCTCAGGCATGGGAGAAGTACGATGCCATTGAGGCACCCTTGAACAGCAAGAAGCATGCTGCTGCAAGCCAAGATTTGTTCTACTGGTCCAAAAAGATGGAAGAATGTCGCATCAACTTGGATCAGCTGAGAGACGTAGAGGAGGGAATGAAGGAGCAAGAAAGTGGGATATGAACATCGTTGCCGGAAATTGACAGAGCTGGCAAATTGGAGTTGTGGATGTACCTCACGAGAGCCTGATGATAAGAGAGCCAATGTTTTGGCAAGACTATGCTGTGCGAATATGTCAAATAATTGCTCCTTGGTCTATGGGTTTGCTTGCTGCCATTGGAAAAGCCAGGACTTTGCAAATCCTCATTTGGGAATGGTGTTGGGATGGTTAATGATTCGCCTGACACAACGACTGTGCATACGAATTTTGGACTCTGGGACAGGTTAGGGAGCCTTGTTTTCCTTTGCAGACGTGATATGAATTCAATTCTGTTTCCCGTGGTTGAGCAGCCCTTCCGAAAACTCTTTTCCAATGCGTAGTAGGAATACGTGTCGCGAATGGTTAAGTCCCCATAAGAATCTATCATTCACATTTTGTTATTCGATTCCATGATCGATGATGCGAAAACCACCCAATGCAAGTAATCTTGTACTTTGCTTTCGATCCGAAGTAGCAAGAAAGACCGTCATCTCAACCACCTGGTGAGACGCTCTTTTACTACACAACCTCCTCTGTTTCCTCAATCACCTCCTCGACCACTTCCTCCACAACCTTTTCGCCCTCTTCTTCGAGACTTCTGGTCTTTTGAAGAGCCAACTCCTCGTCGGGATCCTTCAGGCCGAGCTCTTCTCTCTCCTGCCTCAGCAGCTCCTTCTCCCTCGCCACCCAGCTATACCACTCCATGTACAGCCTCCTCCTTGCGTCAATGACCGCCTGGTTCGCTCCTTCTTCCATCTCCTTGTCCAACTCGTCAAATTCTTTCGAGTATTCGCGCAGGTTGCGGCGGATCGTGCGCTGTTCTTCTTTGCTAAGGAGGGTAGGCGGCCGAGGCCGCCAGATCAGTTGCTTGAACTTCTCCGTGGGGTGTTCGGAGAGAGGGGCGCCGTAAAAGGTCCAGAGACGCCAGCCGTTTTCCATCTAGTCATCGTCATATTAGATTCAGAACGCGGCTTTTGTACTTTGCCAATGGATGGGGGTGGGATCTCTTACCTGGTGAGTCCACATACTAGCACTCGTCGTGACATATCTACCCGTGGGATCCCAGTCCACATCTGTCATACCATAGTGATCCTCACTATTCATCAGCATGAGGTTCGCATTTAGATTTGCTGCAACGTCCTGCTCAGTCTTTTCGCCCTCATAATCCAGGTCATAAAAGTCGATGTCTGAATGCTGTTGCACGCTGACCGTGGCAACGACAACGAATCGACCTTTTGGTGACCAGTAGATTCCATTGGAGTTTTTCTTATCGTACGTGCGCACAAGCTTGAACGCTCCCGTCCCGGGGCCTTTTGTTTTCTCAGGGGCAAAGAACGAGACAGATGTCTTGGGAAGGACGTTGCTACCAGCGACCGCTTCGCCTGCGGTAATCAACACGAACCTATCGCCCTTAGGTTCCCATGCGAAATTGATGACAGTATCCTTGAGAGAGTCGACCACTTCGACTGGGACACCCTTTTCTCGGATGCGGAATATTTCAAGGTTCGTCGCATTGGATTTCTTGGACTTTGAGTGGCGATCCACTTTGACACAAATGAACTTTCCTTCCGACTGCCAGTGAAGTTTTGCATCGGTGACATTGAAGAGGTTCCGGGTTCTCACAATCTCCTTCGAAGGAACGGACATCAACGCAACCTTCGCCGGGTTGGATCCTATCTCCGGGGTCCAAAAGCAGAGGAGTGATTCATATGTCTTGATACCCTCCCGTTGGGTTGTGGAGGGAGCCCATTCAAAATCCATGATTCCTTCGGCCTTGACGGATGTCTTATCCAAGAGGTTCATTCTGGGAAGTTCGTAGATGGAGATGCTCTCATGAGGCTTCATCCTCGCGACGTACTTTTCATCAGCAGACCATTTAAACGCTGGCCACTGAACTTTGGCTTTTGGCGGGATTGCTGCCGCATCCGCGCCTGGAGGAGGCGTAAGATCGTGCGCGACAAAAGATCGCAGTGGTTTACCCGTCGTGATGTCCCAGACAACGATGTGCTTGCCTTCTTCGTCAATGGAAAGAGGCCCTTTGCCCTCTTCGACGGTGATGGGCTGATTCGACCATGTTGTCAAGTATGATTCTCCAGGCGAGAACTCGATCAAGCTGACAAAAGGATGCGGGAATTGTCTGATTCTCTTGAAAGATGGCCCACCCCATAATTGAACACCTTGCTGATGGATAGAAGCAAGATACGTCCCATGGGGTGACCAAGAAACGAAAAGCTGTGTCCAGTGTTTGCGGTCGACGATGGGCTCAGGTGGTTCCTTCTTATTGTTCCAGAAAACCCCCACATTGTCACCGCGGAACATGACGAATTGGTCTCGAGCTTGGGGATCAAAGAGCCATGACCTGAGATGTTCACGATCTGCAAACGGTTCGATCTCCGGTGGGACATATTCTTCATCTATCCTTCCTTCTCTGCCGTATTTTTCAATGTCTGTGAGCTTGTTAACTGCTAGAGTGTGTCTTTTGTCCAGGGCTGTTCCGTGGAGTTGTTTGGTGGCTGCGATGGCTTGTTCAGGTGTTTGATACTCGACAAAGGCAAAGCTGTGAGGTCATCAGCAGGCTATACACAATTCAGAGATAGGAGGCGCACCCTTCGGACATTCCCTGGTCATTCATGGGCATGAATACCGACTCCTCGCCATCTTTTATGCGTCCAACGGAGTTGAGCCTCTTGAGCAAAAACTTGATGAGTTTGGATCTTTGCTCTTGATTCACGATCGGAAGGCCATCAATAACCTATCTTGTCAGTCTGATTTTGCGAATTTTTGTTGTAAGGGTACGTACGACAAAAGTATCGAGGCCTTCTTCCATGCGCACATCATATCGTTCTTTCAGGTCACTGAAGTCGATATTGTCTGCTTCATCTTCGAAGTCGTGGTCAGAGAGTTGGTCGAATCCTGGAGCCATGATTGCTGTATCAATTTTTGGTGGGCGGGCGAACTCGTGATGGGGATGTCGTCGACGCACAGCAACAATTCCACAAGGCGCAACAACTGGCACGAAACTTGAAGTGGGAGATCTCGAATTGTGGATATCGCCAAGATTTCGTTGTCACGTGCAGCGATTTAGTCATGTGCCCTCGCGCAAGCAATCCCGCATCTTCACCTCTTCACCTTCACAAGCCACCAACACTACCGAGTACACCTTGTCTATGTTTATACTGGGGGCATCGCTGTGATTAATCTTTCTGCTCGTTGCTCACTGATGCGCATCCTCTAAACTTCTATTTATTGTGCTGTCTCTTGCACTTTTGGTTAGTTGGTGGTGGCTGAGCGCAACTCTGGGGTATTGATGCACCTTGGTCGGGGTGGAGGGAGCGGATGGCGCATGACTTTACTCTGATCGTGGCCTGACCATATCCATCCTCTACATTCGCTACCTTGTTTTTCGGTCCGCTTGATCTAATATCGACCTCATCTCTTCCTTATTTGAGTCGTCATGTCGTGTGAGTTGTTCTAGAATCACACAGATTCGATCTCACTAACCATTACCAGTGCCGCCAGAGGTCCGCGCGCGGTATACCACCATCATTGATTCGATCCTCGAAAGTGCGGATCTCACGACCATCACAACCAAGAAAATCCGACAGGGGATACAGGATCAAGTCGAATACGACATTACACCGCAGAAGGTGGGTGCAGGTGCAGCACGCGGGCAACATCTATAAACTGACAGTATGTAGAATGCGATCAGGGACTTGATCGGCGAGAGATTCGATCTCATCAATGCAAAGAGAAATGGCGAGACCACGGTGATCCCATCTGTCGAGACAGCTGAAGTAGTCGAACCTTTCGCTCAGACTAATGGTGTCCACCATTCTTCCGCACAATCCTCGAGCTCGCCAGCCAAAAGAGAGGCAGAGAGTGAAGATGTTTCGGATGTTATAGATGCACAACCTCCGAAGAAAAAGCAGAAATCTGTCATCGACGCAGATGCCGCATACGCTGCTCGTCTACAGGCTGAAGAAGACAAACTGGCGCGGCCCACTCGTGGTGGAGGGAGCCGCAAGACAGCTCCTGTCAAGAAGAAGAAAAGGTCGAAGAAGGACCGTGTGACTGGATCGGATGACTCAGACATCGATGGAGAGGAGCGCAAACAGAAACCCAAACGAGACACTGGTTTCCACGTACGTTATGGAGATATAATAGGGGTTGTACAAACACTAAGCAGATGCAGAAACCACTCAACCTTTCACAGGCACTGTCGAATCTATTCGACGGAGCAACGCAGGTGAGCATCTGATTGCCGTACGATATGAGAATGCTAATCGCAAATAGCTGTCACGGCCGGAGACTACCAAACGCATATGGGCGTACATCAAAGCGAACGAACTTCAAGATCCCAGCGATAAGCGCTACATCATTTGCGATGCGAGGATGCGAGACGTTTTCAAGCAAGACAAGGTCCACATGTTCACCATGACCAAGTTGATCTCGCAGCAAATGTACAACCCTGATGAATGAAGACTTGATGGCACTTTTGGAAATATCATTTGGACAAGGCTGAGGACATCAAGACTCCAACATTGCGTTGTTCCTCTGGAATTTATGAGCCAATTTGAGCGGCACAGGATTTGGAGTGACGTTGGGCGTTCTGGTCCGTGAAGGGACAATTCGGGTAAGGACGGGTCAAAATCTCCAGAAGAGGTCGCATTTACTTGCATTTTCAGTTATGAACCTAGGCCACGGTGGCCGACTGATGAAAGCCGATATGGGAATATCAGATAGAACGATTGAGCTGAGAGTTGACGGCATTCTGGCTCGTAACTCCGCATTTTGGAACTGGCAGTCAGGAGGGGCCAGCCTCGCTGACTAAAGCACTCCACAACCCTCTCGCTGCTTTCCCGCAATTTCGAGAGACATGCAAAGCGAATGACTCAATGTGACTCGACAACGAACTAAGCCATGCAGAATGTGGGAGACCAACTCCTGATTTCCAGGTGGTTCTCTGTGACTAACTCTTAGTTTAACCCGTTTCGAGCGGTGCCTCCAAAGGATTTACCATACAAGTAAAAGCGGCCAAAGAATGTGGCTTGATTGGTTGGTCCCTGAATATTTGACTCCCCTGCTCCCTCCGGTCCTGACATAACAGCCAACTATTACTACCCCACTATTGCTCTCTCGAATTATTTTGGAGGCCAAATAGCTTGACGTTCGTCGCCCAAAGATATTATTCCACGCAACCCAGTCCACCGACCCTTACAGGGACCCCGTTTTGCGACGCCTCATAGCACCCTTGATTCCCTTTCTCGTTAACATGTCGAACTCCGCGACCACCACCGAAGCAACCTCCTCCCCACGAGGAGCCCGCAGAGACGGGGGCAATCGCTCCAGTCAGCACAATCGTGCTGGATCCTACGATCGAGACTCATTTGATAACCGAGGTAGAGGGGCTGGAAATCGAGGTTCTAGAAGTTCAAGAGGAGGCAGAGGAAGGGCTAGGGGACGGGGAAGAGACGCCACATCTTCAACACCGCTATCTCCAAAATCTACAGCGGACACGACCTCTGGAAGACCGCCCGGAGGCGGCTTCGGTGCTCGCCTGTCCGAAGCTGCCTCACAACTTGAAGGCGATTCAAGTGAACCTCATCCTCAAGAGAATGACAATGAATCTGGACCCGCAGAAGAAGGGGAGTTGTGCTTCATTTGCGCCAGTCCTGTCGAGCATGTCTCTATTGCACCGTGCAATCATCAAACATGCCACATTTGCTCCTTGAGGCTGAGGGCACTTTACAAGACACGAGCTTGTGCACACTGCAGAGTACGTCCTCCTTTGGCATAAACATCAAGCAGCAAACTGACCAGTGTGCAGACGGAGGCACCTTTTGTGATCTTTACCGACAATGCAGAGAAACGTTACGAGGACTTCAAGGATGCTGAATTTGCCAAGATCGACGACAATTTGGGAATCAAATACGAAAAAGATATCATCCTGGAAGACACCATATTGTTGCTTCGATATAACTGTCCAGACAAGGATTGTGATGTTGCGTGCCTAGGATGGCCGGATCTGCACCGTCATGTCAGGAGCAAGCATGGAAAGGTAATGTGTGATTTATGCACGAGAAACAAGAAAGTTTTCACCCATGAACACGACTTGTTCACGTTTGGCGAGTTACGCAAGCACGAGAAGTTCGGCGACGATAACCCGGGAGCTGTCGACCAGTCTGGCTTTAAAGGACATCCTGAATGCGGTTTTTGCAAGCAAAGATTCTATGGAGATGATGAACTTTATACTCACTGTCGAGAGAAACATGAGAGGTGTCACATTTGTGATAGACGCAACGGCGGGAGGAATCCGCAGTACTACCTCAACTACCAAGAACTCGAAAAACATTTTGCGGCGGAACATTTTGTCTGTCTTGATGCCGAATGTCAGGCCAACAAGACGAACGTCTTCGAGTCGGAAATGGACCTCAAGGCGCATCAGCTCGCCGAACACCCAAATGGACTTTCTAAGGATGCTCGTAGGGATGCTCGTCTTGTCGATCTGTCCGGTTTTGCTCTTCGAGAGCCCTACCAACCAGCTCGAAGAGGAGATCGAGCAAATCGCGGCATTGGAAGGGGTCGAGATCCAAATGCCGAACCACTACCAATATCAAGCGCTCAGCCACTTGGTCGCGCAGAGCTGGCGTATCAACGTCAACTGGCGATTCAAAGCTCTCAATCTGTCTCGAGCAGGAATTTTGGCGGCCAATTAACACAGACCACTCCCGTCACTCGCCGTCCGCCAGCGTCTCCACAACCGCCTTCATCATTACCGGCTGTCGAGAATCTCAGCGTCGAAGACAGGTCCACACCAGCCCCAGCCCTCACTCCTCAAGAACAAGCACGAGCTTTACGCCACCAAGCAGTAACTGACCGCGCCACATCGCTTCTTAAGAACGATAAGACGAAGCTGTCCCAGTTTCGGACCCATGTCTCGGCCTACCGCAGCGGCACTAGCTCTGCGAACAACCTCATTGATTCATTCTTCTCCCTGTTCGACTGCCCAAGTTCAGAACTGGGCAAGCTCGTCCGCGAGCTAGCAGATCTGTACGAAGATGAGACAAGGCGCCAGGATCTACTGCAGGCGTGGAATAACTGGCGCAGTATCAATGAAGATTACCCCAGCCTACCCGGCCCAAGTGGCACTCTCCCAGGCGTCTCGACCGGGCCCGTAACTTCTGGCCGAAGGGTGTTAACATTGAAGAAAAGCACGGCCCAGTCCTCCCGCTCAGCGGTGTCAAGACAAGGTTCTTGGGGCAAAGCCATAGCTCCGGGAACAAGTCAAGAACCATTTCCTGCCTTATCAGGCGCAGCAGAGAAGAGCGCTCCGCGTGCTGGTACATCTCGAGCAACTCCTCCCGCGTGGACCACTACCTCCGCGTCCACAACAGCTACCACCACTACTCCAAGAGTCGTACGCCCAGGGGTACCTACGACAGCGTCCACGCTCCGTCAGAACACAAACACACATAACCTCGCTCCTCCCCGACCCACAGAGGACGCGTTCCCCTCGTTGCCCGCTGCACCGAAACCAAACACTATGATGGCCGGCTTCAACACACGGGGTTCGGTGAGATGGTTCGGCTCAGCTCCCGGCTCAGGCACCACTACACCGGTGAATCCGTGGGGAAACGGAGGGCTTGCGCCCACACCAGCACAAGCACAGACATCCGGAGCTGCCAGTGCAGGTCGCCCGGAAGGAATCGGTGACAACATCGACGGTGGTGAAGGGGCTTCATCGGGGAGAAGGAAAGGGAAAAAGGGAAAAAAGGGAGAGACCTTATTTCATTTTGGATAGAAATCGTCAAAGAAAGCCCGAGGTAAGAGGTTAATGAAGCAAAACGTCGCTGGTACGACGCGAGTGGTGGCCCCCCCTTCCGCATCAGGGAAAAGTGAGACAGAACACCAGGCACTATGCTCACTGGTTTTCTTGATAGCCCAGGCGGAGTAGTGGAACACACTGGACGATTGTCAAGTCACCAAGGGAAAATCGTGGTGACAATATGAACAAATGAGAATGTATGTTCCATCTCAAGACAGTACAAGCACGAGCGTCATATTACAGGAACGAGATTCAAGGTTGAAATCCAGCTCTCACCCCGATCCTGTGTTCTTGGTATTTCAGCTGGCCCTTGGCTACCTGCATGTTCAGTCTGTAGCTCTGGCACAAGTGGATAGTTGATTGCATGTTTCTCTGTGTCGGTTCCTTGGTTCTTCGCCCAGTCAGCGGCCTTTCAATGACCCATCGCCTCGCCCTGGACATACGGTGCGCACGTATAATCAACATCGTACTGAAGGTTGCCATTCCAGAACTCCCCGTCTCTCTCCAACTGATCCATTATCCTGATGGCACTCTTGACATCGGTGAATTCGATCGATACACAGCCATCTGGTGTGTAGCTGTACTCGATGACGTGTTGAGCATAAGGTGGCTTGATCTTGTATGGAATCATGTTGTAGGTGTATTCGTCTATGTTGCTGATGAGGATGATTCGGGATGCAGCAGCCTTGCCAAAAATGTTTCGTTCGAGCTCACCGGTTCGGGGATAGGTTGGATCTGTGGGCATCCAGCAGCGAACAGCAACTCCCTTTATCTTGAACCTCTTCGAGTCAGTGGCTTCGCCTGGTACAGCTTCTTGATGCTTGATCATGTTGTGTGCAGATTCCTCATAATTGAAGACGACTCGAGCAGTCATGAAGGTTGTGACTTTACCCATGGGTGGAAATAGTTGGATGGACTCCAGGGAACCACCCTTGACAATGCTCAGCACCTCCGGCAAGGTACTCCCGACTGGAATCTCGTCGATCATTACAGTGCGATAAGCGTCTGAGGTCCCAGCTGCGTCCTCGGGAAGGTAACGCACTGGATGGTCCATGAACGGGCTGTTTTGGCGCCAGGAAATCCCACATTCTCCGAGGGCTTGCCACTTTTCTTTCTCACTTTCAAAGACAGGATTGTCTCTATTGATCAACCATTTCGGCTCCCCGCGAAGGTTGTCACCGACCTGTACCGTGATGCGATATTGTGACTGAGCTGCGGCAGGAGAAACCACCTTGTTGGCTAGCTGATCATCGTGATCACCGGTGAGAGACGACGATGGGCGAATCGTGCCATAGGACTCATTGTTCGAGGGCTTACTTGGTGAGTCCTGAGGCAGGAACGCCTCACCTTTCGTTAGGCTTACACCGTTTGACTATGGACGGTTAGAAACTCTTGACGGTAGTAATATTGAACAGACCTTTTCCTCCAGAGCCTGCGCCTTTGGATCAATAGGTTTTTGCCCGTACTTGGCAATGAATGCCGCAGGCTGAGTCGTGGATTAGTGTAAGCTTCCTACTCAAGATCAGCGACACGAGACTCACCAGCTCAAGGACGGGGTTTTGCGCAGTCTGCCATTATCAGTTGACACTCATCGAGGACGCTTGCATCTCACATCTCACTTACCAGGAGGCGGGCTTGATTTAGGTTGACTGTTGTAGCTTCCAGTCGTCGTTGAGTATTATCTGAAGCGTTGTTAACGGTGGTTTCCTCCTTTGATGCCTGCATGTTGCGCTTCGCTTCAACTTCTTCCTTCTCCATGACTTCTCCGACTGACTCTGGGGAGATATCGATCAGCCTGGCGATACCTGGACGACGTCTGGCAGGAGTCGCTGGGGGATTGCCGTCTTCTCCGTTGTCCTCGATCGAGAAGTGCTTGCGAAGAGTGCGCCGTAAAATAGAATCGGCAGAGTCGTCAAAAGTTGGCTTTTTCAGCAGGTCCAGATTGTAGAGCTGCGCATCATCAACTACATCACCAGACGGAGGGACAGTCACATCAACAGCGTTCTTCTTGGCTGACACACAATTTCCGGAATGTTCTTCTCCTGCATGTTGTTCCATTTCTTTGCGCCCATGTCGCCCCTTGGCGGCGTCTTTGACCTTCTGATATTCACGGTAAAACTCCCTTAAAGCTACCTCCTCGTCCTCCTCCGATGTCTCGGTCTTTTGCCGTTCCTTGGTAGTATCTCCATTACCCTTACTTGCGTTGTGTTTGATTATGGCTCCTAGGGTATTGATCGTGGTTGTCATGCTCGCAATCTGTCGTCTGCTTTTCTCGAGCTCATCTTCCACCTCAACGCGCTGCTTAATCTGTTCGACCAAAGCTGCTTTGGTCGCATTGTGAGCTTGCTGCTCATTTGTGAGGGCCACAAATAGCGTTTGACTGAAAGAAGTTGAGTCGGATGGGTTCTGGCTGGCGAACACCCCTGCTGCTGTGAACGTGGTGGATGTCGGATCCATCACTGGATTTGGACCCTGGGATGACAGCACTTCTGAGAACTGCACACAATCAGCAAAATTAAGACAAAGACAGCCAGGTACTGAATGCAACTCTGAATGCACACTTACATTCAAGGTGTTATTTTGTTGGTGTCGCCTCACGGTTGCATCGGGTTCCTGCTGTAACTGAATAACGGAGAGCTTCTTTGTCGGGCTTGCAGCACCCTCGACAGCAGAACGCAGAGCTGCAGGACCAAGCCGCAGACGGGAGTCGCCAAGGTCGGGCTTTATGTGTCTGTTAAAGAAGTTTGCATCGGCCAAAGAGGATGTTGGGAGTGGAACAGATTTTCCAGGTGACGTGTCAGTGAAGGCATTGGGTTTGTCCAGTGAAGAGCCTGCCGCAAGAGGTGCTGCACCATGATACAGCCTCCGGCAAAGCTGCTGTTCAAGGTAGAGCTTTGCTGAGTGGGTAAGGTTCGAAATATTGCTGACAGGATCGACAGGAGTGAACTTGAAGCTGCCCAGCTGCGACTGGTTGAGGTCCTGACGCTCCATTGGAGGATACTTGAAAAGCCGCTCAACTGTCTTGTTCAGAGCCATGGCAAGCTGCTGCTATGAAAGCGAAGACGAGGCACATGAGACGAGGAAAAAGAAGAGGATCGAGGGATGATGCTCAACCCGATGAAGCCAGCATCTGGGCGAGCAGGTGCTGAGCACCAAACGGCGAGGTTCGAGAAATGGTGAGCGAACAGCGGAAAGAGCAGCCTTGTCCGCACAGCTTCATTATTGCACCCGCAAAAAAAACTCTTGTTAACAATGAGTCCTCACTTACTAGCACCTCCTCCCACCCATCGAGGATAGTTTCAGTGATCTCCTTCTATCGAAAAACCCTCTGGCATCATCTCCTTTCTCAAAGCCACGTTTCGTCAAATTTCGTCAATTCGAGCCATGGCCCTCGGTTGGAGCCATGGGACATGAGGCTTCAGAACATCGCCGAACCTATTGCTTCCCAGCATTTGCAAGTGTATTGGGTGCGGTTGCCGCATTTGCTGCTCACAGCGAATCTGCCAGGAAATATCAATGTCCTCGTTGATTGAACCCATCGAACTATTGCCTGCACCGGCAGCTCCCTCGTCTGCGAAACCAAAGTAAAGGGAACCTCACACCCGAGAGACCAACCGAGCAGATCATGAGCCAGCCTTCATGGGGTGACAGTGTCAAAAAGACAAGAGATGGTGGTGCAAATAAGATCGGGATTCTTCTCCAGAGGCCGATGCTCAGATGTTCTGGAGCTTGCGGTAAACAACACCGGTTGCCCGTGTCCACAAATGCCGATGGTTTCACAGGACATGCATGAGAAGATCAGGCGACGTGACACTGGGCCACCCTCCCGTTCAACCGAAAGTCGCTGAAGCACATGAGATCACCTCCTCGAGCGAATCATCTGTTCCACAACTGTCCATCTTCCGCCTAAATGGTTAAGCGGAGCGAGAGGTTACAAGCATCAGAGTAGCAGCGGCCCTGTTGCCTGCAATGAGTGTGGCAACGTCGAGGGCGCTGACAAGCCCACATCGTCCACCCGGCGAATGACCGTTGGACTCTTTAAATCCCCGCCTTGCCTTGGCTGACAACATCCACCAGTCGCGGGGAGCTTCTGAAGCTTAGAAGCCAGTGAGTGCTTCATTCAGTATCTTCTAGCGCGTCTTGGGCGCGGGAAGCTTAGAATGACCTTGATGCTGTTTATCCTACGATCGACGTCAATGGCTGGTTCACATTCGGTCGGGGATCCACACAACGATCAACGCATATCCATCATCCACGTTCTTTTCCACCACGAGTCAACTGCTCCCAGCCGTCAATCACGGAACTAGCACCCCATGAGGAAGGACATCATGATGATTGCATATCTCCTCCTTCTGAACCAAGATATCTACCCCGGACCGCCCCCTGCGGGTTGTCCATCGCTAAGCGGTCGTCCTCCGTTGCTCCAGATTAAAAATATCCTTTGGTACAGTCTGTGCGACCCGTCCGTCCCTTTCCTTTGGCATTTTGGACAAAATCGTCCATATATACCGTGTATCTGCTCCCGTCGTCTTTCTCCACACAAAGTATCCGTTTGCAGCTCACGACCATGGAAAAAACCGATCCCAAGGTCTCCGATTCCGACGATGCTCGTTCTCCTTCAGAGAATGAGAAACACGTCGAAAGCGGTGTTCCCGTTGATGTCATCGCCGTGCCAGATCCAGATGAAGGTCTGAGTGAAGAAGAGCGAAAGCGTATTGTATGCAATACACGATCCTGCCGACTGACAGATGAACTGATAGTCTACAGGACCGCAAACTGCTCTGGAAACTCGACATCCAGCTAATCCCATGGCTTTGCTTACTCTACCTGATTTCCTTCTTGGATCGAACCAATATTGGAAACGCCAAGATCGATGGGCTTCAAGAAGACTTGGACCTGACCAACAACGAATACAATGATACCTTGACCATCTTCTTCATCTCGTATTCGCTGTTCGAGCCTTTGACACAGATTTTGTTGAAACGATTCCGGCCCTCTATTTTCCTCCCTACTATCATGGTTCTATGGGGTAAGTACGCTGGATCCAGGCGAGGATTCATTGCCTCCATTGTCTTTCGGCGTTCCGTTCCAATTTGAGCCCTACTGATCAGAATCTTCAATCTCCAGGTATCTGTATGACCACAATGGGTCTCGTTCACAACTTTTCCGGTCTCATGGCAGCGCGATGGTTCCTCGGGTTAACTGAAGCTGGCCTTTTCCCTGGTAAACCAAATGCTCGAGTTGCTCAAGATTCTCTCTGACCTCACAACAGGCGTCAATTACTACCTATCCTGTTGGTACAAGCGCTCTGAGTTCGGTATTCGAGCGGCCATCTTCTTCTCGGCGGCAGCCCTCGCTGGTTCATTTGGCGGCTTGTTAGCTGCAGCTATTGTCCAGATGGATGGCGTCGGAGGCAAGCCGGGCTGGGCATGGATCTTTATCCTTGAAGGTCTTGCAACGATCATCGTTGCTGGACTGTCATATTTCATGGCAAGTTTCATGGCGTGAGTCTAGGGAGGACGCTCACAAGCTGATACGTTGTAGGTCCACGACTTCCCCGACGAAGCCAAATTTCTCAGTGACGATGATCGGCGTCGAGTGATCCGGCGCCTAAAACTTGACAAACAATCCAGCGCCGAGCATGAAGAATTCAAGATGCAGTATTTCTGGGCTGCGACCAAAGACTGGAAGACCTGGACTGGTGCCCTTATATACATGGGCTGTGACGGCGCGCTCTATGCATTTTCTCTCTTTTTGCCCACAATTATTCAGCAAATGGGTTACAAGAGTATACACGCGCAATTGCTTAGCGTGCCACCTTATGCTGTGGCCGCGGTGGTTACGATTACTGTTGGGTTTGTTGCGGATCGGACCGGGAAGAGAGGTTTGTCTCCTTTTTTCCTACTGCCTGTGTCCATTCTCCAATGAGAGGCCCTTTCGCTGACGCTACAATCAGGCTACTGCAATATGGTCATGTCCTTGTTCGGCATAGTAGGTTTCGCCATGCTTCTGGGCTCGGGAGTACCGCACGTTCAATACGCGGGCACTTTCTTGGGCGCTATGGGAATATACCCGTGCATTCCGAATACGATCACTTGGACGGCGAACAACGTCGAAGGGGTATACAAACGAGGAATTGCCTTGGGATTCGTAATTGGATGGGGTAACCTGAACGGTAGGTAAAATGGCATCCCCGCTCATTCTGTGGACCATGTCGTCCCTTTGCACATTGGATCCTCTGTCTCCCTCTACAGAGGTGTCCCAGAGCGTTCCTATCTCGCCCCACAGTATTGAGAGTTACTTCAAGGTACATACGACAAATTCTGACAACGTTGGATAGGAATTATGTCTAGCAACGTCTACCGTGCAGAAGACAAGCCACGATTCAAGCCAGGCCACGCCGTGGTTCTCGTCTACGAAGCTCTCTTTCTTCTAGGTGGCAGCATCCTTCAGCATATCCTATTGAGAAGAGAGAATGCCAAGCGCAGGGCGGGCGAAAGGAATGTGTGGATACAGGGCAAGAACGAGGAGGATATTGATAAGTTAGGGGACATGAGGCCAGATTTCATCTACACTCTTTAAAGGCACAGGCGGAGCCGATGGAGATAATAGAGGGGTTTTGATGAGGACCTTGGGGGGTAGCGAGAAGGGTAACTTCGAGTGTCGTGTGAGCAGGAGGGACACCAGTACACCATTTGTCGTAAGCGAAGACTTGGATCAGCGAAGGATACTATCCAGAAGACCATCCGAGCGCGATTCGGATTCTGCTTCAGGAGGGTAAACGGAACAAACTGTGCCAGGGCAGGTATTGCCGTGACAAGCAACCACAAAGCGAGTACCAGCAGTCTCCAGCATGTAGTTAAGAATAGCATTTCCGTGCTCCGAACCTGTTTCTTTAGTTCCCTCACGTTGCGCCCGGCGGAACGGCTCTATCGGCGGTGGACCGGGATGTGCCTTAGCCAGGAAATCCTTCTGCGGCACGCAAGTATGCACCTATGTATATATATAGCACGAACCACCATGGCTAATTCAGGTAACTCGATCTTGTTGTTCTTGAGCGAGTGGCGGAACCGGAACGGGCCGCATGATCCAGCCAGCCTTTCCCATGAGTGTGCGATCGACACCCATTCTGGGCACTACACACCATCTCTCATCTCCATTGCGTTTCACAGGTCGGTCGCCACAACAATCCACGGTATGGAGATGATTCTCTCTCTTTCTCTCTCTATCGAGTAGGTGGTTCATGACAACATGATATTCTTTCCTTCTTGGTGCGGACGGTTGCAAAACACAATCTGCAAGGTCCCGAGTTTGTTTTGTCGGCATTGTTTCAACCAATCATTACATCACTTCGTAGTCGTCTCTTCGTGCCGTGTGAAACCGTATCAGGACCAATTCGTGGGTTCGTTGCTCTTTGATCTCACGCGCGGTGAATCTATGCGGGGTGGTGACTTGGACTTTCGGCCTGGGTGAGGGGAGTTGCTGATGCTGCAACGAGTTGTTAGCCATCAGCTTCCCCATATTTGCCCCAGGTGTAATGGTGAAAGCTGAAATCACACTTGACAAGGCATAAGGCAGAACATGGCTAGGACTTACGATCTTCTTCTCTCGCCCTCTCTGCGGAACTCCTCGATGATGCATAGCATCTCCTTCCTGCCGGCCGAAGCATCAACCCTTCTGTCACCCAGACTCATGCTGACCTTCGCATCTGTTCTGACCATCAGGAGTCTCTTGAGAAGTAGATGCCTCATGTTAAGACAGACAAACACCCCACAATCGCTCGAGTTATCCTGCAAGGGCGAGTCGGTCAATTGGATGAATCGAAGAGGTTTGTTGATCAATCGAGAGAGCTTTTGGGTAACGTAGTGCGCTTCATGCTGGTTGCCAGGGGGCATGCTGTCATAATGGAAGGCGACGCCATCGACAATGGAGACCAACAGCAGTGACCAATGAGTGCCGCCTTCAGCAATGGAGGCTGAGTGGTTGTCGTTGATGGGGAGGAAGATATGTGAGACGTTGGTGAAGTCGGGGAGAGCGTCCTAGAAGGCAGTTCAGCGTGATGAAAGAAATCGCGAGGAGATGAAAGGCCAACGGCAGAAATACCTTGATCGTCCGAGGATCTGGGGTCTGCATGAGCATGAAGGACATGGTGGGGCGGAGGAGGATAATGTGCGAATGTTTGTAGTGAGTGAGGTACTCTCGCTCCAGATACCTTGTAGGGAATGCTCGTTAGGTCTTATATCTCTCTCAGGTGAAGTGTGGAATGTGCCTACTCTTCCCAAAATGAGATGACCTATACAGACACCAAAGTCGTCAGCCTGACCAGCCCCAGTATCGTTGTGAGGAATACCATCATACATTGTCCGTCAACCAGTCATTCTTCAACACTGATATGTCTTCTCTTGTCACTATATCCTCTCTCCGTCTCAGTACAATGTTCTCTGCCATGGAAAAACCCAGTCGGGGACAGGATTGGGGACGAAGGGATACCGACATCGGACATCGTAGTCTGCATGACTATGGTCAGCACGGAATATGTGAGGGAGATCGGAATCACCCACAGCTCAAGTACGCATCTTCAGGGGCAAGCTTCATATTCAAAAGGTGTCAGTCAGCTCATACAACCACTACTCGCTGTGACGCATTTGAGGAGCGGCAACGACATGCTGCCATGGTGGGGGTTGAGACCGCGCACGGGTGCGAAGCAGGATGTCGTTATCTGTGCACCTACCGATCTGCCAAATGCTCGGCTCATTCGCCCTCCAAATGGATGGAGATCAGGCATCGTGGTCGACCTTTCAGTTGTCTGCGCAAGGCGTACCAAGGAACGAATAGAGGTCGTGCGAGAAGAGTGAGACTGCAGGGGCGGAATGGATGAGAGCTTCGCCGCGCTCACCAGTCAGTGCCAGCTTGATGATGGTTCATACTGAAGCCAAGGCAGGGACAAATAAAAGGGTCTATATAGTGACTCCAATAAAGGCCTTGCGCATTGAGCGCCTCTCGCGGTCAAAATGTTTGTTCGGCGACGAGGAGTGTACCCACGTTCCACCACCTTCTGCACAGTCCCTTGTAGACGTGTGCGTGCAGATTGGTTATACGTCACCTCCGACTGCACAGCCACCACAGCCTCAACCTCGCCAGGCTCCCGCACCCAACAAATACAGCCCATACGCATACATCGTTTTACGAAGAGTTCATACAGTCTACCTTGGGACGGAGCAAGCAGGCTGTCGGCATCTTTCAAACTGTGCTTTTCATATTCTCTCTTCGGTGCAGAGCGTGTCCAACTACAAGGTTCCCTCGACCCTGGCAACCCCAGCTGCCTTCCATCAAGTCATGGCCTATTTTCTGGTAATACTGTACAATTGCTCCCCACCTTTTTGCTTTTGTGGTACATGTTAACACCGACCGCCCCTTGGAACCGCTCGAACGCTAGAAAGACAAACAAACTAGGAGAAAAGCCCATCCTTGACCCAGGCCAAACCCGGAACTCGTCAAGCCACGCCCCGTGTCGGTTTAAAAAGCACAAGCATGTTCTTATAGAGGTCGCAGATGGTCTCTCATGAGGCAAAAATACCGGCCTGCGTGCTTTGAGTGAATGATCCATGTATGCTCTGAGTCGCTTTATCCAAGATCCTGCCCTGAGATAGAAAACTGTGTAACTCCATCACCACTTCATGTCGCCAATTTCGCGAAATGTTTGTTCCAGATCCAGCCAATCTCTCTCGTGGGATCGTCTTGATTGATCGCCAACCACAGTTCTCCGTGTTCGGCAATGATGTCAAATATCTCCCCAATCACATATGTGAGGTAGCGAAATCCGCCTTGTTGCCGTGAGCGGTCGATGTTGAACTCGTAGACACTAGCCGCGGTGAATAGGACGCCGGGCTCTCGTCGTGGCTCTGTGTCCACAGGTGCTGTCTCTGTTTCCGGCTCCGGGTACTCTTCCATGGGCATTGCGGAAGAGAACACACTGGCTCCACTTGTGACCGGTAGATGAGGTTGTGACTGACTTGGCCCTGGAGCTGCGGAGTAGAATGTAGATGACGATGCATGTCGTACCGCCATGGGAGACTCAGTCAACAATTCACCCAGTGATGGAGATGGAGCTTCAAAGCTCAACCGGGGAGCCGGTTGGCCGCTGTCTGCGGAGAGTCCTGGGCTAGTCCCTGGTCGAGATATATTCGTGCTGTTGACGGTATGAAGAGACGCAGATACACCACGACTTCCCGCCTCGGGTGTTTTGGGAATTCGACCAGATGCAGCTGAGCCGGTCCGAATGCGCCCATTTGCAAATGTGGAGGAACTCCATTCCGTGTGGTCGTCACTTTGAGAACTCATCGGTCCTCCACTGTTCCGGTGATAGTAGTCCTTCAATGGCACTGGGGGTATCTCTTCAGAAGTTGACACAGACCGCTTCGGTGCGCTGTTCCATGACGGTTGACGGGGGGACTCATCGCCCATCAAGGTTGACCCTGGCGTCAAGAACGAAACCATGTTCACGGCCTCTGCCAGCAATGACCCATTGCAGATGCTCAGGGACAATGCAGTGGCTTCTTGGAAATCAAAGTCTTCTTGCCAGTCTTTGACAATATCGGCCTTTTCCAGTTTGTCCAAGGGTATCTCCATTGCAGCCGAGAACTTTTGCCGGCACATTGCCAACCAATTTAGATGCAACTGAACAAGATTGGCCTGACAAGTGTGAACAAGATCAGCCGTTGATCGGAGAAGTCGCTTCATTCTCTCTTTGGCTTCGAGGTTCAGAGCCTCCCACTGCTCCATGCGCTCAGTCATCTTCTTATCGATCTTTTCTCCTCTGTCTTTCTTGTTTTTGAATTGATTGTAGTCCAGAAGCCGCTTGTCCCGCTTTTGAATCAGTCCTTTGGAATCTGACCTAAACCTGTCAAGCATCGTGGCTGTCTTTTCCATAGGCTGGACAACACGCCTTGTGACTTGCTCATTGTGGTCGGGAAGTGCAATTGAATTGACGCCACGAACGACAATAGCAAATTGTCGAAGTTTGCTCTCGGCTTGTGCGTGGTTCGTGTGCCCAACATCAACCCATGCCTCAGCAGCGGCTGCTAACTCACACAGGCGATTGACCCACTTGGTAATCTCTTCAATATAGCCTTGACAATCCTTGGTAACCAAGAAAAGATGTGCAATGTTGTTATCATAGCTGATCTTGAGTTTGGTATACTCTGGATCTTCGTGCATTTCATTGATGCCCACGTGTTGCCTCAACTTTTCTGCGCGTCGACCAAACGCCTTAGTCAAGCCATTCCGTACATCAGACTCTTTCCGCTTGCGGTTGAGTACCTGATCGACAAGCTCGGTATGTTTCTTTACTTCGTTGATGCGCACATTGACTTCGGTCACCTCGGCTACTGCTCTTCGGATGCATTCAACGTCGGGATGAGCATTGGGGGTTGCATCTAGAAGCTGATTGAGTAAGAGGGGATACTTGGTGATACGTTGTATTGGTTTAACAAGAAGTGCATCCAAACTCCAAGCATTGGTGATGTCGCTTGAATTCTCGCTGCATTCTTTGAGCCATTCTCGTACAGCGGCCGACGACTGCAGTGCCTCCAACCTCTTGTTTGCGGCATGTCGAGTTCGAATGTAATCGGTATATACTTTCTCCATATCGTTCATCGACGCTTCAAACGCAGTGCCCACCCGTGTAAGCTCGTCTCGCTCAAAGTCGGTCAGCTCACCAGTACCATCAATAGATGCTGCAGAGCTTTGTACTGTGGAGGCACGGTTACCGTCTTTGCGTCGATCAGATCTTTCCATGATGTAAGCCGGCCTGACAACCTGCTTCAGATAGGCGAGAAAATCCTTGGAAAACTGTTGTACCAGATCTACATTGCCAAATATGATCTTGATATCCTCATCATTCATGGCGGCAATTGCAGTTTGTTTATAGATATCGCAGAGGACTCTCATGTCTCTTTCGTATGTATACTCGGTATCCACCAGCTCTTTGAGAACGTGTCTTCTTTGTTTCAGGCGACGTTGCTCGGGACTTTGCTCTTCCATAGATGGCCTGTTATCGTTGGAGATGGTATGTATCATCTGTTGGTCTATACTTGATCTGGTAGACATCTGAGATAATGCTGTGAGCGGCCGAGCCGGTGGAGCCGTTTGAGGCATGGCTGGTCTTATACCAGTGGGGGCGGACCAGGCAGTCTGTTCAACAGTAGGCGGTTTTGCCAGCGGAGGAGGTGGTGGAGAGTGGGATGGAGGGCGTGGAATATGATTCCTCTCAACCGAAACCGGTAGAAAACTGTCTGGCGCCTGCTCAAGTTGGTTTTCCTTAACACCTTGATGACTTTCGGTCGTTGACATTCTTGGTCCTGCTTCAGTAGGCGTTTCGTGAGCCAGAGCAGATGGCTGCCTTTCTTCAGTCGGTGATTTCAGAGCAAACTGCATCCAATCACCGACTGATGGCGACGTCTCGGCCCAGTCTTCTGCACTATCCAAACTGGATTTGTATCTATGATGAGTTCGATAGCTCGAAGGTGGTAAGGAGGGTGGCGGTGGGGTGACATGGCTCGAAGCGTGAATATCTGGAGAGTCAGTGGGATTCTCATCCCGCTCTTCAGTCGTGTCATGGCCAGCATACGGGTTTGCTTCGACGTGAAAAGACTCGGCCGATTGCGGACGTGAAGATTCGAGTTGATCCCACTGACGAGTGTACTCTTCAAGTTCTTCCAGACATAACCGCTGCACTTTCTCCTCATCGACATTCTCTGCGCTAGCTAAATCTGGGGAGGTTTGTATGATGCGATGATAAATATCATCCACGAGTTGCTGATCAACCACCCCCGACGGCGTTTGTTGTTGGAGAACTTTGTTCACGATTGTATAAGCGTCCCTTGCATGGTGCTCTCCATTCGAGCCATCTTCAACACTGAGATGATCTGACACTGAGTGTGAATCAGGCTCCACATGAGTGATCTCTTCTGCATGTTGGTTCTCTCGTGATCGAACGACGGGAGCAGGTTCCTCACCGGACTCAGATTCAAGTATGTCTTCTATGGATGATGTCCACGAGTTCCTTCCGTCGCTTTGCGGGTTTTTATGCTCCAACTGGGGCATCGATACTAGGTGTGCATAACCTTTTTCTACAGCTTCATCGTCGTCGAGGTAGGTCGTTTCGCGAAGCATCAGATGAACAGATACCTGATCGGCGTGATCGGAAGCCTCACCAGACGCTTGAGAAGCGGAGGATAGGGGCGAGGTAGACTCCCGACTCCGAAGCGCACTGATTTGGCTGTAAAGGGATTGAGATTGCCCAGGAGTCTGGAGTCGCGAGGAATCCGTTTGCGGCTCAGCATCAATCATGGTGGCTTCAGTGGCCACAGTGCTCTCTGTGATCGCCGATTGAGGCTCGTGATCGTCACGTGCAGGCTGCAAGTGTGTGTTCAGGCTGAAAGGAATAGTGTTGAAGCCAGCCTCAGCATGACCAAGCGTAGGCGAGTCTACCTCATCGCATGAAGACTGTATGTTTCCTTCGACAACCTTTAAGGCGGTTTGGGTAAATGCCCGTTGATCCCGTGCACCCTCTTCATTGCCACTGTAGAATGCGTGCTCCTCGGCCGCTTCTATAGGAGCTTCGTTCACAACGACAGCAGGAACCTCAAGTGTTTCTTGACGTTGGTCGGATGCATCAGAATCATCGAAGGAAGGTGTCATACTGTCTACACGGGTGATTGAATTGTCAAGATTCTCTGTGTTTCCACCTTTCAGATCTTGTCCTTCTCGAGACCGGCTCAAAGCCTGAGTGATTTTGAGTCGGCGAGCCTTCAGATCGATATCACTCAATTCTGGCGGCCTCTGTCGTCTGAACGCTTTTCTGTCACTTTGTTGTTTGGCCATTGTCTGGAATTTTTCTGCCATCTTTGCACGAGACGCTGCGGTCGTGGCAGAAGACACGGGGAGTCTCGGTCTCGAGCTTCTGAGGGGCGGGGAGACCTTCGGCGGAGGGGCGATGATATTCGCCCGAAGAGAAGGACTCTTTTCACCATTTGCCGTGGCAGGGAGGCGTCCACGATTATTGGGGCTTTTTATTTGCACCGGAGATCGTGGCTGTCGCTTGGGGCTGTCCTGCTGTCGCTCTCCTGACGGAGAACGCCTTGTTTCCTTCGGTCCCGTTTCTAGAGCCCGAAAAGGGAGCTGCTGGTGGGGGATAACAGCGGGACGGCTGGTGGGCGAAATCGCTGCAGAGTCTGATGCAATGCGTTGATGCCTTGTGCTTAATGGAATCCGTGATTGTGCATTCAACTTCGAGGATGATTCTGCCGCGTGTCTATTACTGCTACCCTGAGATCGGGAAGACGGCGTTTGATCTTCTCGCAAGAAAGCCTTGGACGGTGGTCCAGCAATATCGCTATTTGCTCGCCGGTGTGAAGGTCGGGATTGGGAATGGCCTTTATAAGCAGTGACAGAAGTGGGGGAGCGCATGGCCGGAGGTGCGATTGGAGGCGCTGCTGGTTGAGTATGGTCGCGGCTCGTTGAAAACATCGGGTTAGGGCTATGCATTGGCGATCCTTCCGAGCCTCGTCGCCGACGAGCATTGTAAATGCCGTAGCCTGGTGCAGCAGGAAGATTGGCTGCAGAGGAGGGAACCTCACCAAACAGCAATTGCCGCCCAGTGGCCGGGACTTCGGGATTGCTGGCTACTTGACTCAATCCACTGGCCGAGGATGTATCTCTCGAGTGAGTAGACTTCTCGTTCGCAGCGGATCTGAATCCGAGTGCACTCCCTGCCCTCCTTGAAGTCTCTGAGACTCTTGATGACGGTCGCTTGACTTGAGGGTGATAAGAATGGGAAGTCTCCACAGAGCCATATGGCATTGGGCTTGCGGTTCTCGAGGCGGGTCGGGATACTTGCTGCGTGGGCAATGGTGGAACGTCGTCAGGCGAAGCATCAAACCGAGCCACCAGGTCTTTGAAGGAAGCCTTTCTTGACTTCAGTGTATTGGGTACTGGTCCAGAAGATTTGGTGTGCCTGCCATCGTGCGTACCATTAGGCAAAGTCTGGGTATTTAAGGATAATTTTCGAACACCACTTGAGCCCCTAGCCATTCTGTCGTCAGTGCTGAAGCTGGATTTTCGAGCCGTGACGGGTGGCTCTTCTGCTCGTTCAATTGGGTCTGGTCGTATGGCTTCCTGGTGCAAGGCGACAAGTGATGAGTGTGCAAAGGGATCCTGATACTGGCGGTAAAAATCGTGTGGGTCATTCTGGATATCCTCATTGCGAACAGAATCCAGCCTTGAGGCCGATCCTGAAGGGTTGGAGAGTGATGACGTCCTAGAACGCTGGATCGCAGGTTGCGATGGGGAGTATGCTGTGGATGGGAGATAGACCAGTGATCGATTAGGTGACTGGAGTTGTGAGCCGGTATTTCTGATCTGATCTGGCAAGTTTGTCTGCGACTGAGAAGATTGACGCCGGTGGTGAGCTGCGTAGTAGTTGCTCTGATTCGACACCGCCGAAGGCATGTTGAGAAGGCCCAAGTCAGGGAGAGACCTTCCTTCTTGGACGGTGATGGTGAGTACTACGGCGCGGAGGCATGACCCAGGCCAGACATGGTCATTTTATTGCAACCTTCGCTTTTGCTCTTCGTCCTGTCGCCAAGGTGTATTCAAACGCTTCCTCCTCTTGTGCAAGACCTCCTCCACAGACACAGGTCGTTCAGTGATCCTTCACCCGAGTGTTCAGGAGGCGGAGCAGCCCCCGTATTTACCGGTCTTTCACCAGGGAGTCTGTGGGCTCAGTCGGTAGGAAGAAATCGTCAACTATCTTGTTGGCTAGGAGGTGACGACAAGTCGTGGTGGACTGTTTGTGGTCGTTGCTTGTTCGGTTGACCGCCAGGAACGGGGTGCGCAGGGACGTCTAATGTCTTGATTGCTGCTCCAACAAGGTCCGAGAGATGTCACGATCGCCCTCAAGTAGACTAGGGATACGACAAGAATCAATACAAGAGGAAAGTCTATGTTGGAGTGAACAGAGATGGCATGATCAGGCTGCGGTCCACGGTCACGCAAGAGATATGATGGTACCAGTTGATGGAGGTTTGTGAATATGCCAACTAACATCGGCCCAGCAAGCGCGGCAGAGAGTCACTGGCGGCGTGGGCGGGTCACTTAAAGTTCCTGTGCTCACTAGATGCGGGCGGTCCAGACAAACTACAGAGGCTCAAGGCGTGTGGACACCTAAAGCTCCGGGGGTTCAATAAGGTGTCCAAGCATTGGTCAGTGGATAGGCGACGGTTTAGCGATAACAGACTACGGAGTATCTGAATCGTGAGCACCTCCTACAAGCCTCTTACCGTAAATCTCCCGCAACTGATTCCCATTGTTTGTCAAATGCCGGACATGGAAAGCAACAACAAAAGGATGGACCGATGAGTGCTCATTGCTAACCCTGGCCCATGCTACGACAATAGCATTGCCTAGAACCCTCCGTCATGTGCGAGGTACAGAATAAACCTCTGGGGATACATCTATTTAGGCGGGACGATCGCTAGATAAACTATAGTTCCCTCCGCTCACCGTTCACCGGATTCTCCATTTTTACCACTGCATTCCACTTACTCGGTACTATCCCCATTCGGCTGTCAAACGTGGTAAGTAGTTCCTTGAATGTGCCTTGCACTGTCATCATCGTTCAGCGTTTCCGCACACCTTCAGCGTCTATCTTCAGTCAGACACGCACTCTTACGAGTTTTCTTCTCGGTCGGGGCAGAAACCCATATCCGAAAAGCGCAATCTGCGGCACACTTATTCAGCCCAGTCATTTCCTGCTTGCTTGCCTGCGACGAGTCTATCCAACCTTCCTCATCACTATCTTTCTCGGCAGCCCGTCTGCAATCATGGTACGCGTTGATTTGACCCGGTTTAGACTTCTTTACACCAGCTGACCAATACACAGAAAGTCGCAGCACGTTAATTGTTGATTGTTTCTAACGCACAGAGATGCCGGGGCCCTGTCGCGTGGGAGCTGAACGAGAAACAAACAGCGCCTCCACCCCTCCACCCCTCCTACCAAGCAGTGCATATTAATTTCCTCGAGGAACGTTGAATCTTACATGGACCGGGATGATTCTTGTTGAAGAGAAAGTATATTGGATTCTCTCGCTAGAAGCGGAGAAAGTCTCATCCTGGGAAAAACGCGTCGATCTAGCCATCATCCTAGCTCGCTAGGTCCTCTCCAACAGTCGCGTCTCACCCACGTCAATAATCGCGCTCATGGCCAGAAAACGAAAATGCTTAGAAGCCGCGTCCAATCGTCCTACCAAGCAACAGAAAGCGGCCAATCATGGGTCCGTTGGCCCGCATCATCTTTCATCCTCTGTACACCATCCTGTGCTGTCAGCCTACTATCCGAGGGTTTGCACGCTGCGGAGTTATCTTCTGGGAGCCTTACCTGCCACGTCACGTACTCGAAGAGAGAAGCTCGCAACATTTGGAAAGAATGACGCTGTTGACCTACTCGACAACTCTCTGGTGGGTGTGCTCAAGAACACATCAACATCTGTTAAACAGGCGCGGAAAACCGACTTTGCTACGTTCACTCAAAGCCAGTCCCGGGTAACTGGTGCTGATACTGGCCGCACACAACCATGTTCCATAGACGAGGTAAGACATACACGCGGGGTTTGTAGTTGCCTTTATTGATCCTGATTGATTGTTCCAGGTTGTGGACTTTGTCATTTGGTCGCTGTTCAGAAGCAATTTCGGGAACAGGGCTCGGCCTCAGCACATTCTTTGCCACGGTCTCCAGAGAGGCAGATCTCCTCAGGATCATGGATATCAGCATGGAGGACCGGCACCTATTTTGCCTGGTATCATCCGAAGACATCCCAATGAAAATATAGACATTCTAAAATCGTCGGCTTGGTCAGATGTCCTCTCTTTGCTGGGAGTAGACGGCGAAGTCATCTTTTCAAATTTGCTCCTGGACTGTGGTGTCTTTACACTCATAACAAGTGGGAAAGACAATTATTTCCAATTGAGTGGTATCCCAATCTCGGAGCTGCCTCGGATTGAACATTCTACTGAAGGGAAAGATGTTTCGCGTGCGAGAAGGGATATTCGACACTCGAAACTTGGCGACATCCGTTTCGTCAGAAACCGCATGTTCTATGCTCGACCGTTCTCCAGTGCTGTTGGCAAGGTCAAAGGCGGACTTCATCATACGCATATTCTGCAAAGATTGACAAATGCTGCTGAACAGCACCAGGCAGTCCATCTCTTGAAGTATGTCTTTCCACGCCAGTTCGGTTTACACAATGCTTTCACGTCAGTGGTTTACTCAAGCGAAACCGTGCATCGGTTCAAGGACTACACAGTCCGCGAACAGGAGATAGCCAGGCAGCAAAAACGACCGTTGAGTTGGGCTCCGCGTCGCCTGAGGGGAGAGCCAATGCAGCTCGTCCAGAAAATTCACAAAAACCACAGATCATGTTCTTACAGCCAGCTTTTGAGGCATTACTGCCCTCTAACCTTCTCTGAATACGCCTCCTCTTTCCGTCAGAGCGACGAGGCACCACCGGCTTTAGGCCCCGAAAACTTCGTTACACAGGTCAACCTGTCCGGGTCGCCACAAACAGTGACGGACCGTGCTTGCAATAGTAACGATGCAGATTCTTCCTTTTTACCGCATTCAACTCCTTTGGCGAGAGTCTCGGCATTCTGCCGCTCGGTCATCTGTCATCTGCTACCACGCGATACATTTGGCAGCGGTTTGAGGGGTCAGCAGAACCATCAACTCATGATGAACAGGATCGACGAATTTGTTCGAATGCGCCGCTTTGAATCCTTGAGCCTGCATGAGACTGTCCAGGGAATCAATGTGAGATCTATTTCATGGCTATCAGGCCCAAAATGTCTGGAGCAGAGGATCTCCAGGTCTGATTTCGTTAAGCGCCTAGAGGTCTTCCACGAATTTGTCTACTATGTTTTTGATTCTTTGCTCATACCTATCATTCGAGCTCATTTCTACATTACCGAAAGTTCGACCCATCGACATCGGTTATTCTACTTCCGACAAGACATATGGCGCAAACTCTCGGAGCCCACTCTTGCAACGTTGAGACTGAGCATGTACGCACCTATCAGATCCGCTGAAGCTCGACGCAAGCTACAATCTCGAGCATTGGGATACAGCCATCTGCGACTGCTGCCAAAAGACCAAGGCGCCCGACCCATAATGAACTTGAGGCGGAGGCAACCAAAGTTGGCTGGTGGCACAAGACTTCTTGGAGACAGCATCAACACCCAACTGGCACCTATCTTCCAAGTGCTCAACTTTGAACGAGGACGTAGTCCTACACCACTAGGCTCTGCTTTGTTATCCGTTGGTGACATCTACGGAAAGCTGACCGATTTCAAGAGGGTACTCCGCCCGGAGTCGACTCTGTTCTTTGTTAAGGTCGACATCAAATCGTGCTTTGACACCATTCCGCAGCAGCCACTACTGCAGATTGCAAGCTCCCTGCTTCAAGAAACCTCATATCGAACGACTAAACACCTTGAGATCAAATCGACGAATCCGGGTCAGCGCACAGGTCAGGGAGACCTGAGACGGCGTTTCGCGGGCGTTGCCCGCCCAACTGATACACGCGCGGTGCTTTCGGAAGCATCAGTGTCCAGTTTGGCCTCTGGGAAACGTCATGTGGTTTTTGCGGACACAGGGAACAACAGAATATGGGGTCGGGATTCGTTGCTGAATCTTCTTCAAAATCATGTGTGCGACAGTATGGTTAAGATTGGCAAAAAGTACATGAAACAAATTGAGGGCATCCCCCAAGGATCCATCCTCAGCAGCCTTCTTTGCAGCTACTTTTACGGTGCGTTCGAGCGGAACGAATTAGGCTTCCTGGTACCGGAGTCGTGCTTGTTGCTGCGGCTCATCGACGATTTTCTGCTTATCACGACGGATGACAACCTTGGTCGACGATTTCTAGAGGTCATGGTAAGTGGTGACGAGCATTACGGAATCCAGGTCAATGCCGAAAAGTCCCTGGTCAATTTTGACGTGATGATCAACGGTCAGAAAGTGCCACGGGTACACGGCAGCAACTTCTTCCCGTACTGTGGGTTGGGAATCCATATGAAGACGTTGGAGGTGAAGAAAGACAGAGAAAAGAAAGACGGCTTTATCGGCAATGCTCTGACGGTCGAGAGCGGTTTGAGACCCGGAACGACTTTGAAACGGAGAATCCTGTCTTCTCTCAAGCTGCAGATGCATTCCATGTTCCTGGATCTGTCACTGAACAGCCGAAGCCAAGTGATCTCGACATTGCTGGGCAATTTTACCGAGTCAGCAATGAAGATGCACCAATACGTTTCGGGATTGGCAACAAAGAGACGACCGTCGCAGAAGTTCCTCGGTGACATGATAGAAGATCTCATCTCGGCGGGACACAAGATTTGTTGCGAGAAGAATGGCATTCGTACGCACGTCAGACACATCACCCGACGGCAAATGTGTTGGATCGCCGCAGCTGCTTTTGAAAGGGTTCTAGAGCGCAAACAGAGCCAATACAAGGATCTGCTCGTCTGGTTGAGATCGCTGCGAGAAGGAACACAGAAAGGGATGAACATGGAAGAAGCGGCCATTGCAGAGCATTTACGAGAAAACGAGCGAGCGTTTAGCAGATATGTATATTGATACGTTGATTGCAAATACGCAGGCAGTGGTGGCAGTGGCCAGACAGATTAGGGCATCCACTAATGCGATGGACCTGGCGTGCCATGGTGACAGCACTGGAATGCCATGTGTGGTGATTTGGAGTCTGGAGTCTGGAGTCTGGACATGGTATGGCATCTCGATTTGCTCTTACCAGCACCAGCACCAGCCACCTCAGATTTACACGGTAGTAAAACACCCGCCTGCCGCAGTCAACAACCTCAACTTCACTTCAATCCATCTTTCTACATACTCGTTGACTTAAAATCTCCGTACTCGGTACTCGGTACTTCCGCCTCCCTTACATCGTACCCCATACGACTGTTGTCGCACCTCGCCACCTGTTCTCTCGCTCCTTTACGCCTAGCGACGCTACGAGTGCTTGCTCACTGCCTACGAGGTACCGAGTACTCTTACAATAATAGGGATAACCGAAGAACACGGCTACACTGGGTAGATCGGGATCCAGATCTCAGACACACCCGCATTGATCGTCGTGAAACACCCACACTGCCTCAGCATCGGATCCCCGATCCTTGAACCCCCTGCGATTTGCGGAATCCTTCGAGCCGGCCAAATCCTGCGTAACCTTTTGAGCAAAAGCCACGAGTCTCGAGCGTGACGCCTGTCCCACCTGCGGCGCCTCTCCTGGGGACATGAAACACACCCGAAAACCTCATCTTGACGACTGACATTTGGAGAAGAAAGAGAGAAAAAATTTCATTTATACACTCGTTATCCGCTTGGGGCCTGCACGGCACAAGCTTGTCGTCAATAATTGCATCAGGATTCCCCCCGAACATCCACAAGTGCGACGGCCCATCCAACCAAGCAGTGGATCATGACGGACACTTGCTAATCCTTGAAACCTCCCCAATCGATGCGCGCCAATCCACAACCAAAACCTGCCAGCCACCCTTGGGATTCCACCAACTTTCCCACTCTTTGTGGCGGCCGCAGCGTCGGTGCTACAGTTCTCCGGCAAGGCCACCCCTGGTCGGACTCCTGACAGCCAGTCACTTCAGATGGAGGAGCCCCTAACTCGGCCAGTTCTACCCCATGTTTGGCATAGTCTCCTGGCTGGAGCCCTGCCACCGTCATGTCCATCCTTCCCACGGTCAGCACCTTGCGCAATCCCACCAATCGCCCCAACACCCTTACCAGGGGCTGGACCAAAGGCACCATTGGGAAGTATCCCAGTTGTTTGCGATCAAGCTTCGACGTTCAAGTTGGCGGACCTTGGAATTGTCGAGCTCAACCGTGAGTATAGTCTCTGGCATGCGTCGGCATTCGTTCCTTCAGAGCCAGCACATCGTCGACATGCAGATATAACATTGTTTGAACAACAACAACTCATCGTCAACACTTCTCGTACCTCGGAAATTAACCTCGCCCCGCTAAATGCACAACTTCTCGAAACCTCTTCAGGAAACGCCCACAGGACTTGCTACCACGTCCATGATTTCTCTTTGAAGTCAGCGCAAGGCTCAGACCTTGAAATTCGCTCGCTTACTGCCTTATCGAACGCACATAATATCCTTTCTGCGATGTCCACGACCGCTACCAGTGCCCCAGGTTCACCCCCCGACCTGTCGGGCTCTCGATCCTCCAAATCCTCCTCTTATTCCTCCACCTTTTCCAGTCCCGACGGCTTGGAGGCAGACATAATCAACTTCGAGGATATTGGTTTGGAGGACGACAAACATGTACCGCCCAGATATTTTCATTCCCGCGACGTCTCAATGCAGTCCGTAGGCTCTCAACACGAACTGATGAAGATGAAAGACGCGGGCCCGGGGGAGAAGAGGCCTACACTTCCACAAATACAGACTCAAGTCTCATTACCAGGGTCTAAGCACGACTCTGCACCGCCACGAGCGGCTGGCTCAAGAGTGGCAGCATTCAAGCGCGGATTCACTAGCCCGGAGGCATTCTATGCTTCCAGCATGAGAACCAGATCATCTTCCCCCCCAGAACGAAGGAATATCGCATCCTTCTCAACTCCCTCGCTCAGTGCGGGCGGTCTTCAACCTATCCCTCAATCTCCGGCGCACTCGCTGGGACTGCAAGCTAGGCGTGCCTCGTGGCAACCCCAGAGGAAAACCGTCAAAGAATTGGAGGCAGAATACCATGATTCCGACGACGAGCTTCCTGAGGACGCAAGTTTGTGGAATGTCCCCGTGTCGCCTCACGCTGCAGGACAAAGGTCGCATCGCTCCAGCTTTCGTGGAAGCCCGGAGAGAGACCAGCCAGCTCCAAGTCCGCGCCCAATACCCCTGGAACATGCGAGAACGGTCCCGGAAGCGCCTCCGCGGCCCGGACGCCACCCACAGAGCCTACCAAAGAACAGAGTTCCACCAAGGTCGGTTTCACTCACGCCCACGACGTCAAACCCGTCGTCCCCGCGGAAGGCTGGCCATGCTCTTGCCGGCAGAACAAAGTCGTGGAACATCGCAATGGCCGACTTGAGTGAGGAGGCAAGAATCATTTCAGAGGCGTTGGAATATCATGCTGAGGCGAAAGAACAAGAGCGGCTTGAAAGAGCGATTCG
The DNA here is from genome assembly GCF_001646965.1 of Fonsecaea nubica. Taxonomy (NCBI): domain Eukaryota; kingdom Fungi; phylum Ascomycota; class Eurotiomycetes; order Chaetothyriales; family Herpotrichiellaceae; genus Fonsecaea; species Fonsecaea nubica. Next base: position 116,801 of record NW_019173761.1, read on the forward strand.
GGCAGGTTCGTCAAGAGGCAGCCCCGAAACCTCGATGGACCGCGGTTCGAGATCCTCATCTATCCAGCTTCCTCCAGTTCAGAAGAGTGCGTTGGATTTTATGCCGATTTCCAAGGAGAAGGAGGCCATTCTGTCACGAACACGACCATCCTGGTTGCCACCAAAAGATCCAAAGGAGGAGAGACGGCATCTGAAAGAATACCAACGAATGATGGCGGCATCAATTGAGGCCGAAAAGAAACGCCGAACAAAGCTGCAGGTCCAGCAATGCGAAAAGGATGATACGAGGGAGTCTTTGAACCGCATCTGGAATTATTACGTCGACGAGACAACAGATATCACGTCCATCGATAAACGAGTCAATGATCTCTGCTGGCGCGGAGTCAGTCCGAATCTTCGCGGAAAGGTTTGGCAAAGAGCTGTGGGAAATTCTCTTGGACTCACTGTCCAGAGCTATGAGAAAGCCTTACAACGAGCAAAGGAAATCAAAAAGCGAAGTGGTGGTCAGCTTGGCCGAGACGAGAAGAGTATGGAAAGATGGTTTGTCGATATCGAACGAGATGCTGAGACGGCATTTCCTGAACTCAACCTATTCCAAAGGCACGCACCACTCTGGCAGGATCTCATCGATGTTTGCGAGGCGTATGCGTGTTACCGGAGCGATGTGGGGTACATTTATGGGATTCAACTTATTGCCGCATTACTGCTATTACAGCTATCAACCCCAGCAGACGCCTTTATCCTTCTTGCCAATTGTCTTAACCGTTCGGTACCATTGGCATTCCAAACCGATGATACCACCACTACCAATCGCACTTATAATCATGCTGTGTCGACTCTGGGAATCAAGTTTCCACGTCTGTACGAATATTTGTTTGGGTCCGTCGAGCAAGGAGGTCTGGGTTTCCGCGGCGAGGAAGTTTTTGAACCGATGCTCCGGACAATCTTTTCAAACGGCCTGGATGTCGACCGCCTCAGTCGGATCTGGGATATATGGATTTTTGAGGGCGACCGGACACTGGTCAATGCGGCTGTGGCTGTCCTGGGCAGTCTCCAGCAGCAACTCTTCGACATTCAGGGCGATACGGACTTGAAAAGACGCAACATTCAGGAAATGTTGGGATGGGGTCCGTTCAATCGTCTTCCTCAGTCGGGACACTGGAACCTACAGTCGGTCGGAGATGAGGACAAGTTTGTCGAAGAAGTACGCCTTGCGGGAACCCTCGACTACACCGGCAAATAAATATTAATGACGACAGTGTACACAAGTTTGTACAGATGAACATTCACAAGCATCTTCGACGGAAAGAGAGGTGCTTTGATTCTGAGGTATTCATTTTAATCAACGACGGCCTGAACCATGACGATTTCTCATCCAGAGGATTGGAAGAATTTTCTTGGACACATTGGTATCTTTGGATTGACGACGCTGTTGCTGTCAGCTCTAATGATTCAACACGGCTGAGAAGATAGACGGTGCACATGTTTTTGAAGGCTTGTGCACCTTTATAATTGCAAAGAAATCTATTCCTCCACTGCCAATTTGTCCCGTGCATAGAACCATGATAACTATTGTGCTATTGAAGCGGACACTAGCCAGGTATCACCCGTCGTGGAAACGGAATGCTCGACTTCCCACCAGCTCTCTATTGCATTCTACTACGCTTCGCTTCGCTCCGCTCTTGTAACCACCCGTGACAGTCTCAGTGAAGAGAACCAGCCCTCGACCGTCCACCGGTGGGAGGAATGCGCGGATAGAGAGATATCCGAGTCAGATCGATGCCCTGCAATGCGCACCAAGTAGTGAATAAAAAGAGAGAGTTCTTGTTACGTGCGTGCACGGGTCCAATCGATATAAGATCCATGTAAGATCTGTGTCCCTTTTTTTTTTCTCTTCCTGATTACTCATTACTCCTCACTCCTGGACGCAGCCAGTACGAGGAAGGTATGTACTTTCTGGGCTTAAGTTCGACGAGTAAAGCGGGTAAAACGAGTGAAAACACTTTCTTGAGCCTTCTCTATCTATCGATCGATCGATTGATTGATTGATCGATTCGGTACTCCATATATCGCCCTCCCTCCCTTGAAGATATCGCTTGCCGGAAAAGTTGGAAAAGTGAAAAAGAAAAAATAAAAAAGAAAAAAGAAAAAGTCACCAAATGTACACGGTACATGGTACATGGTCGCACTGCATCTGCGTCTGCATCTGCATCCTTGTATGATTTGTAGTCAGTCGTCTTATAGCCCTTTAATGTATGATTGTCCCTGCAGTCCATGGGTGGACGAGGGCTTGTCTTTGTTTCTAAAGCCTCGCCTTCAACCCTTTAACCCAAGCTTCACCGTATTCCGAGTCATCCCCTGAGACCAACCGATCCGGAAGCTCCAACTCCAACACTTTTGTGTTCACGTACGACGGGTTCAATTGGTCGAGGGACGTCACGCCCATGCAGCGCATGGTCGTCTCGATTTCTTCAGATAAGACTGCGGGGGAAAAATATGTGGTCAGCCTCAGAGCATTCGTCTTTCAACCGGGCTCATCTGCCCATGGACACTCGAAAAGAGTCGTAGATATGATGAAGTCAGAGCAGGTTGAAAACCGACCAGCACTGACTTAGAATGGTGCAAGGGGGGCCACTCATGGGGATGAAAACAGAATGAACGGGCAAATACTTACGTTGGATCACCCTGGCCACACCCTCGTCACCCATGGCAACAGCGTACATGAACGAGCGTCCCAAGGCCACTCCCCTCGCCCCGAGGCACAAGGCTTTGATCACATCTGCGCCCCTGCGGATTCCTCCGTCCAGGTAGACTTCGGCCTTCTTCAGCAACTCGGGGTAGAACTTCCGGATCTCGAGCAGGGTGCGGATGGATGAGGGTGCATCGTCGCACTGTCGGCCTCCGTGGTTGCTGAGATAGATAGCGTCAACGCCGTGTTCGAATACCGCGAGAGCGGCGTCTTCCGCTGTCTGGATGCCCTTGATTGCGATCGGACCGGCATCGTTCCTACCCTGGCGCCATGCCTCGCGAATCCAAGGCAAGTCATCCCAATTGAGGGTGGACGAGTGGTGACCCCTGAGTGGGGGGCTATTTTCGTCGTCCTCATTGGCCGGCTTGTACCATTCTGTCAAGACGGAATTATCGCCGCTCGCAGTGGCCAGCTCTGCCCGGTAGCGTTCGTCCTCCTCGCGCTTGCCCACCACAGGCGTGTCGACGGTGATGACCAACGCCTTGTAGCCCAGATCCCTCGCCATACCAACTAGTTCGAGTGTTCGCTCCTTCTCGTGTGCAACGTACAGCTGGAACCACAACGTGCCGCCGTCCTCAGGCGAGAGGTTGCGAAACCGCACCTTCTTCTTCTCATCGATCAAGCACTGCATCAGCTCGTCGTGCGGCACGGTCGAGTACGTGCTCGGGCAGTAGGGGATCCCTCTTCTGGCCGCACCTCTCGCTAGACACAGCTCACCATCCTCATGCACTAGCCTCGCCCGCGCAGCCGGGGCGATAAAGAACGGAACGCGGAATTTGGTCCCTAGCATAACCCTGGTCATGTCCACCCTTCGGACGTTGCGCATTATCCGCGGTCGCAGGGTGACTTTCTTCCAGTCTTGCCGGTTGTTGGTGAGGGATCCGAGACTGTCCGCTGCAGAGTTGAAGTAGACAAAGGCGCTGTGAGAGATGATTCGTGTGGCGGCTTTTTCAACGTCGTCCAGGTTCACGCAGTGGGAGAGGGGGATTTGGGCCATCTGGTCAAGATCCCGAGTCACCTGGGGAGAAGACGGGCTCGATACAGTGGCCGGATCGACTGAACCCAGGTGCTTGTCCTTTGGTAGAGAGCGTTCAATTGTGCCGGGAGGATGAATGGGTTCATACATGGCCGTCGCATCCTTTCCGCCGTACTGCAACAGGATCTGTGAGCCGCCGGGATGGTGGTCTAGGTATCCGGTGACATCGTAGACCTTGCCCGAGACAATAACCCAGCATGAGTCGCGCGAAGCGTGTTGGGCGACTTCGTTGCCGTTGAGCAGTTTCGCCATTGTTTTGGTCTCCTGTTTCTGCACGTAGACGCAACGAGTGCAACAAACACAGTGCGTGGCCCGGAGGATTCGACGCTGCTCGCTTTGGACCCAAGAATGGTGAGATGATCCGTAAGTCAGATAGTCTGTAGGTGAGATAGGGAAATGGACCGGTTTTATCAAGTCCACGGAGTACACGGAGTCTGCCAGATCGACCTGGGTCGGAGGATTATTATTGACAAGGGCAATCATCCCGGCTGAGGGGGTTGGGCGGCAGTAATAATACAGTAGCTCCAAACCGAGGCGTCTGTAGGCGCGGGAAAGCTTCGTCGTTCCCCCCGCATTGAACACCACCAGTGGTACCGAGAAGAATGCCGTGGGTGTCCTAATGAGCAAATGGGACTATTGCTATTTGTCCTCCTCACTCCAATGCCCACAGGCTCGAGGCTGAAGGTCCAAAGGGGTCGTCCGAAGGCACGGTGATCCGCCACCAGAGGGGCAGGAGTTTGTCTGCTTCCCATTCGCCAGCTGCCCGCATAGTATTCATCTTGATCGCCGCATGCGTTTGAAAGACTCTACCCCAGTATGTATTCAATCCAAGGAGCTGGTGAGTTTCCAGTCCAATCGCTCTCGCCTTATTGACAATCGAAAGTTTGAGACTGACATGGCCAAGAGGGTCTCCCACCAACCCTTGGTTTGGTCCGTAGCTCGGGAAAGAAGGTAACGACCTCGTCTTTAAGTACCCTCGGCAACTTGTGGACCAGGCTAGGCCCTTTCTCGAATGATTCTTTCAATTCTGCAACAGAGAGGTATGAGGATCGGGGTTGTTGTAGGACGGACGCGTGACTTGACAGACTGCGAGGTCATGTTAACTCTTGAGATCGATCCCGGGCTCTCGTGTTGGTTTGACGCTTGCCAGATTGGATCCGTGCCACATTACCGAAATGGTCAAGATGATGATCAACAGTGTTTGTGAATGGTATTAGTGACGGTGCAGGTGAGTTGGTCAGAATGACGCTGGAATAAATGCGGACAACTTTGGGTGAGGAAGATTGCCGCAGTTTGGTCCCTGATCTTCATCCCCAGGTCACTCATCCCCAGGCATTTCCACTTCTATCCCAAAGAATTGGGAATGTCTCAGGGCATCGACTTCGTACAACCTCGAACTCGTACAACTATATACCGATTTCGAGTAATAAAGGAGGAGGTGGACCTTGTCGATCTTGCTGGCCAGTTGCGACATCTGGGTCAGCCGCCTGCGTCGGCGCGTTCTCATTTGTTTATCTCCGCAATTCGACCGACTACGGTGGTGGCCTTGGACCTTGCTCTACCTCCTTTGCGTTCGTCTTCGCACGATGACCACATTCGAAATTTTGGCTGGTGCCTGAATCCCCTGTTGCTACTCTCCGAGCTGCTAAGCGTCCTTGTGCTAGTCGGCAGGGCGCAGTGCAACAATGGTGGGACGGTGGACAGGAAACTTCGGGTTGGTCTCGTATTTAATGCGAGTCATGTTCGCTCTCTTTTGATCCTTCGAGAGCTTTACCACGACGACGACGATATATCAGCCTCTCTGTTTGAAGCTTTTCATATCGACATTCAGAATACTCTACTGTCCCTTCGCATTGATTGACCTTGTCAGATCTGCACGGTAACAATGGTCCATTTGATCTTGACTGGAGCCACGGGTCTAGTGGGAGCATCCGTTCTCTCGCACATTCTTTCCCTCCCGTCAACGAGTACACCCGCCATTCATAAACTATCAATCATCACTCGCTCTAGCTCAATCCCCTGGCTCTCCACCACTCCTCCACCGGGGACGCCGGCCGTCAACAAACACACTCAGATCGAAGTCATCGAGCACAAAGATTTCACCTCATATCCACCGGAGCTGTTGGAGAGACTGAAAGGTGCCGACGCTTGCATATGGGCCTTGGGCGTAAGCCAGAACGACGTGTCCAAGGAGCAGTATGTGACGATCACAAAGGACTATACCATGGAGGCGGCCAAGGCGTTTTCCTCGCTACGGGAGTCGGCGGCGGCGTCCACTTCGGGGCCTCCTTCCGAAGACAAGCCTGACGGGAACAAAAAGTTCAAATTCATCTACGTTTCCGGTGAAGGCGCGACGCTGCATCCACGACCCTGGACACCCCTCTTCGGCCGCGTCAAAGGCGACACGGAACATTCTCTGCTCCAACTCTCCAAGACGCCGCCCTTCTCCAATCTCCTCTCAGTCTACTCGGTCCGCCCCGGCGCCGTGGACGGCCACAACCAGCCTTGGCTCTGGGAGCAGATCCTGAAGGAGAAGCGAACCGCCTTTCAGCGCTTTTACCTGGGCAAAGCGATGGTCCCGATCCGATGGGGCTGCCTCGGGGAGGGATTGCACACCCCGACCGAGGAACTGGGCCGCGTGCTGGTGGAAATGGCCGTAGGGGAGCAGCAGGGTCCGTTTGAAATTGGAGACGGCGTTGAGGCGGAAGGGGAAGGGCGGACGCTGGGGAACAAGAGGGTCAGAATGTTGGGTAGGGGGGAGGGATGGTGGAAATAATACATACGAGAGACATCCAACAGAACCCCAGAACGAGGTGGATTAATAGTAGTAGTATTTTATGGCGTTTTTTGGTGTAGTATCTCTTGTATATCCGTGTCATATATACATCAAATTCACAGCTCATTTACCTCATCATTCAATCGTGACTCGACTCGACGTGCAAAAGCAACGCTCTATACGTCTCTTCAGATGCTTTACGGAGACCGGGTCTGTGTCACCTCCCTTCTTATCTTGTGCGTCGGTGTATGTTGGATATCGACCAAGGAGAAAAGGGGAACAGGAAACCCGCGGGCTAGGACATTCCCAGACCGAACAGCACGGCGGCCAGCGTGACACACACGGTGACAAGCAGGCCTCGCCGGTCCATTTCTACCGCCGGAGCCCCGATCGACTCACCGGTAGTGCTCGCCGTCGCCGCGGGCGGATTTGAAAACAAACTCGTCGTCGCAGTCGGCGTCCCTCCGGTTGCGCCAATCGTTGCGCTCAGCTCGTCGAACCCGCTGTCCCCGCCGCTCCGTTCAGCGCCAACGTTCGCCTTGAAGAACAGGTTGTTTTCCCCGACGACATTCCCCGGCGGCCAGTACTCACACACCAAGTATATACCGTCCAGTCCGTTCTTGCCGTCGCAGTCGGTCCACCCGCACCCGGTGGCCTGCGTGCTCTGCCATACCAACTGCGTGAAATGCCCCGTCGCCTCGGTGAAGCCGGTCGGGTCGGAGCTGGAGAAATTATACAGTGCCCGTTCATTGCCCCAAGCGTCCACGGCCGAGATAACGTCGGGGTATCCTCTGGCGAGATTCTCCCCGTACGGACCGTGCGAATGGGTCCAGACGCAGCCCTCGGAATAGCTCTGAGCGTACGACGCAAGTGTCTCGTTCCAATATATATATCCGGCCGAATGTTCGTAGCGGAAGAAGTTCGTAGAATTGAGAATCGACTCTCGGAAGGTGAGTGAGTCGGTATATTGGGGAGAAAGAGGCGTGGTCGAGGCCGCTGCAGTAAAGGTCTGAGTTATAGTTGTACCAACCACTGTGACGGTAGCGGGATCCTGACACAAGACTTGGAGAGACAAGAGGGACAGTAAGATGACGACGGTGGCGGGAAGGGAGTGTAGAACAACCATGATAGAGGGGTTTGCAGGCGGGTTTTATCTTCTTCCAAGTCGGGGTGGTATATTTTTTATCCTCCTTCTTTTTCCGCTTTTTGATTCTTTTCTTTCTTTATGCAAAATAAGCTGGACCCTTTCCTATAACAACATGATGTCGTGAATGTAGGGTATGTACAGTATAGTTGGCGCTTTGGTGATGCTGGTGGCCTCTGATGTTCTGCGCCCGAGTACGTTCGAAAGGTCTGAACGATTGACGAAACGAGAGATATCGTCGCAAAAAATCAAAAACAGCAAAGATACAGCGCAAAGGACAAGATGGTCAAGAGCCCAAGAACATGAGAGTGAACGCCATGACTGAGACGGCGCAAGGCAGGTAAGGGTTGTATATGTATTGATGAGGCGGAGTCACCTTGGGTTCCTTTCGAAGGAGGGCTATTCGGGGCCACTAGGCCAAAGGTGCGTGGGTGCCAGGTGTTTGGGAGAGCAGATGGTCGTGATAGAAGCTGTGGTGATGGAATGGTTTGGGCACTGATTGATCCATTGATCAGGTGGTCAGCAGTAACGTCATCTAGTGCTTGACCCAGCCTCCCCAGCGAGCCGATAGGCGCGTTTAACAGCTCCAGGGCCTCAAGACCCAAGGCACCCTGCCACCGAGATGTTTTGTTCTAGGCAGTCCCGTGGCAGTCTCTAGTCGCCCAAGTGGAGGCGGCCACTAAATCGGACACTGCACTGAGCGGATCTCCAAACGGCCGATGCCCGGAGCCTCAATATTAATAGATTTGGCAAACTCCATGTCTCATAATGTATGTATGAATGTACTCACCAGGTCCAACCGGGTGACCGGTCATGGCAATAGCAAGACTTGCCTGTGGATGCCACGCCTCTGCTGCTCACATACATTTGCAAAGTATCCCGTCAGAATGTTCATGAGCACGAGCACATTCTGTGTCCAGAGATATCAGCTCCCGCACCAGGTTGGTGACTGCAAAAACTATGGACGCATAGGACCCAAAAGACTCCAGGTAGGAGAAACAAAGACGAAAGGCAGGGCAAGAGCAGACGGTGTAAAAATCGCCCGTGTGCTCTAGAAGGACTTCCGTATCGATGTATCGCCATCGACCTGCACGTTCCCGGGTCCGCCAGCGATAGCAAACGACACAAGTGACATGTCTTTGTTTTATTTTCTTACACCTTATGCACAATACAGAGAACAACAAGAAGAAGAAAAGCCCTTTTCTGTTTCAAATTCTCTCACTCGCCAGTTTGTTCTGTCGGATGATACGCTTACTGTTGTTTTTTGTTTGTGGAAATCCAGAATTCACACCTTGCCACGCTCTTATTTGGGAAAAGGACCACTAAACATTCCTCTTCTGCTGTTAACTTGGTGGATTCAGATATTGCCTATCGTGTCTGCTGTGATGGAATAGTCCGTCGCTCGACCGTCCAACGACACCCCAGGCGATGGTCAGTCGGAGCACATGGAATTTAGAGAGGAAAAATCGGACAGACCCGGTATGCTTGAGCAAAGTGACAGAGTGATCGAAAGTGAGATGCTGACATTCAATCTACAGTTGCATCTTAGAAGGCACTAGGTGGGAAAGCCCTCCCTGGCGGTCTAAAGTTCTGAACACTTGGCCCAAGGAAGACGGTGACATTGGGACAGAATAGAGAGCGCCCCTCGACAGAGGAAGATTCTAATATTGGGGAAAACCTATTTCAAGAAACAAGTCACACAAGATAGACTGGACCATGATGTCTCCTTCACTCGTAGGTCCTGGCACGGCCGAAGTGCAGAACCTCTCACCGACAACCACGAACGAATTCATGAACCCCAACGCGACCAAGATCCCCAGAGAATCCATCCTTGCTTTGTTTCCCACCGAGCAAGTATGGAGGAACGTGTCGACATCCGCTCGAGAGAGTTCTTGCTTCCACCGCAAAAGCATCATCGCCCAAGTCCTGCACCTCAGCTGCCTCAAGAACTGCGTCGTGCCGGAACTACTCCATCGAGGCAGCCTGCTCGTGCAAGGTGCATTCCCCTTCTCGGCCATGTCTCAGGACATCGTTGAGAACCAACACGCATGGATTGCTTGGGCCGTCTCACTCGACGAGACCATCGCCAATGTCCTCAAACAGATCACCTGGCTGGACCTCCTCGAGGAAGAATACGTGTCCGTCGACCCGTTGTGGATGAATTTCTGGCGTCTGCACCAAGAACATGAGCAATCGAATTCTTCCCATCCTCCCAGCGCCTGCACCGACACCGAACAAACGACGCCACCCTCCACCACCCTGCTTGAACTGGAAGAAATTTACGCGGCATTGGCCCGGCATAACCGACGTAGACTGTTTTTGCAGATGAAGATTATGCAGGGCAGGGGCTGGGTCGCGCGGCTGTTCGAGCAAGTGCCTCCTTGGATCCATTGGGAAGAGGTCGTCCGGGACATATTGAGTGCTGGAATGAGAGAGCAGTTTCACCACCCTGGATTGACAAGAGAGCAGGAAACCGGGTTTGTCGAGGAAATCGAGGAGGAAGAGGAGGAGGAAGAGGAAGAGGGAGAATTTGAGTTGTGAAGTGGGATCTAGATACATAACTGTCCTTGTTTTGAGTGGCTCTGGCCATGGCAGGGCAATGAGGGATATGGGAATACAACACGGCAGAGGAGCGGACAGAGCTGGTCTGATGGCTAGGGCGTCATACCACGCAGCAACGAAAGAGAGAGGGGACGAGATGCATAGCAGCCCGCAATAAAGCCTCTAAGCAGCAGACAGAAGTTCTCTCGGTGCATCTTTTCGAAAGAGAATGGCGGTCGCGGATCATATTCCAATCTACATGACGAAGCAGCCATCTCCCTTGACTTTGCCCTCCACCCTCGCTCTCAGCGATAACCAGTCACTCCTTCTCTCTGCAAATTCCACGACCTCCTCGACGGAGAACACCCCCTTGTACCTCTCCTGGTCCGCAATGATGGTGCTCATCTCCCTCACATCCCTGTCGCTGGTGCCTTGGATCAGGTAGATCTGCGCCAGGGATCTCAGGGCGGTGAAATAGCTGTTCAAGTCCTGATTCTTGAATGTCGCGATGAACTGCGAGTAGGCGCTGAGGTCGCTCAGCAGGTTCAGAGAGCCCGCGCACGAGATCCGTTGCCGTTTGATGTGTTTTGTCAGCGTGGTGAAGAGCCGCAGTCCGACTTCCGTCGTGAAGACGTCGAGGAGAGTCTTTTCAGTTGCCCCTGTGAGCATGCCTGTGTGGTGCGAGACAAGCTTGATCACGCGCGATGCAGTCGCTGTGGGCCTCCCTGAAAAGTCCAACACGGGCATCGTACTCGCTATACTCGATGGTCTGCCCATGCCACCGTTCAATATGGAGGCCATTGTGGTTGGATGATGCGTGGCATTTCCATCTTGCATGGCTAGTTCTGGATAGAAATCCGTGGGCAATTGAGTAGTGGCGCAGATGTACTCAACTTCATCCATCAGCACATCAATACCTTTGCCCAACCCGGCAGCAACACTCTCGTCGAGCATAGCCTCAAATTTGCGCTTCTCTTTGACGTTGATATCCAAGAAATCGTCCCGCTTAGAGATGCGCATGCGCACCAACTCGGACTCATAGAAAACGTCGAGCATTTGCTGAATGAGGTCGCCTACATTGACGAGCTCAAGAAAAGTGGCGAGGGGCGCCACCTGGATAGTGGTGGCAGAGTCGTCGTCGGAGTTGGTGTTCGTCTCGCGAGCCGAGTAATGCGAGAGGTGGTCAATGGCCTTGTCAAACCCGGTCTTGACATGACGAATTCCCACGGTTTGTACAAGCAAGATAAAGATTGCTGAACATTGTGCGCGGGCCGATTCGCCGGCTTCACCTCCTAGCGCGATGAATTGCGCAGCACGGTCTAGGGAAGATTTGGCGGCATGAACGAGGTTGAGAGCAACCTCAATGGAAAACAAAGACCTGATATTCTCCAGCTTGGAGTTCATTAGAGCAGCCTTAGCCGCCAATTCATCGGTCGGGGCTTCTTGAGGAAGGGCCGGAGTCACGGTTCGCCGACCGGACTGGGTAGGAGTGGCAGGCCTCGTAAAAGTAGCAGCATCCGTATCGTGGTGCTTTGGACTTGTCTTGTGAGCGGAGGAGCTGGTGAACACGGGCAGGATGTTGACCGGCATCATGAGCACTTGCTTGAAAGACGACATGAAGTCTTTCTTGTCGGCCTGCCGGTTTACATTAGACATTAGAAAGCTCTCCGTCGAGGCCGCCTGTTCAGACAGGGCTCGATCCCATTGTTCGACTTCGGAATCTGCTTTGTGGCGAAAGAAAGCCAGTTCTTCGGCAAGATATGTTTCGAGATGAGGCGCAAAAATCTCGGTTCCAACGGCATTGCACCGCGCTATAATTGAATCATCAACGTCCCCGGGCAGAGCGACATTTTCAATAAACTGTCTGGTCGCCTGAAACGTTCCCGATATGATCCGGAGATATATCGAGGTTCCCCGAGTTCGAGCATCTTCGAACAATGTCGACAGGAAAGGCGAGAGGATCTCCTTGGCTACCTCTTCAAGGAGAAGAAGAGAGACTTCTTGGGCGTTTGGGAAGACTGCTTGAACGATGCCATTCTCCTGCATGAAGGCATTGCTTAATCGTTCAAAGTATGCTTGCACCCTTTCCAGGGATAGCTCGCCGTATCCCAGAGAGTAGTCGATGCAATCTGACACGGAGCCAAGTTCAGCTCTTTGATTGATCATGTTGTTGTCATGCAAGAACAGATCGATTCCGCTTTTTCCACCATTGAGAATATGCATCACCCGTGCGTACTGGCGCATTCTGCCATGGATATCTTTGAACTCGTAACCTTTCCGGAACTCCAAGAGAGCTGCAGTATCAAACATACCGACAGCTTCAGAGATTTGTCGGTCCCTCTCGCCCGACCCAGGCGAGAAGTCGCTGGCCGAGAACTTCTGTACATTTGCCAGTAGTTGAGCTTGCTGGTCTGGAAGAGAGAAATCTCTGAATATGCGGCTTTCCATCGGGTTGGAAGCAGAGAGCAAATCGGCGTAGTATGGCGCCAGCATTCTGTAGATCTTTCCATACTCCTGCCTGGCCCTGCCTCTAATGGACTTGACCTTTGAGAAGGCTGACAAAGGTGCGTCGTGGTCGACAGGCAGCCCTGTAGACACCGCAGTTCGCGGGCTCGAAATCTCCGCCACGTCAAACCCATCCGCTGCCGTCGATCGGACCGGTAAGGGCGACAGGAGGTTCGTTTGACGAGATTGGACGACCGGAGACGCATCCATGTCGAACAAAACCTCTGGTCTTCCCTTGCCGTTCACCAAGTTGCGATCTATTGTGCTCCGCCTTTGTCTCGGAGTAGTGGGTGATTTTGGAGGCTCTGCTCTTCTTCTCGCTTCAGCGTCATTCCAACATCCTATCGCTCTCAGCCGTTTGACCCATCGTGCATCGTCATATATCATTTCATGCATCCGGCGCGACACTCGAGCGAATCGAAGCAGATCAGGTACCGTGAGATGGTCCATCACAACCACCAGAACCTCTAGAATAATTTAGCCTATACCGCAGAGCGCATCGAAGCAGAGTGAGACTGCACCTGCTGGAAGGACCGGTTTGGATATCAACATGTCGGCCATCTTCAAGGATGCCAGCGGATCTCTCCGCGGCACCTTGTTCAGGGCCGCGGGCTTCTTGGGTTTTGACATGATCAAAAGACCTTTTAGGGGCTGCGCAGCAGGAGGCGATGGTGGAGGGCAGATGCGATTCCTTTTGCCCTAGTGTTTCATCTCTTCGTAAGACCCATCGTCTCTGAGACGATGGAAGTGTTGACAAAGTCACCCGTAGCTGAGTGATGGTCAGGACGCTTCGAGGTTGCTACAAAGCAAGAGGAGAGACCCCAGTGCAAAGAAGACGCGTGAAGTGGTGTTTGCGGACGATTCTCAGGGTCAATTAATGCTGCTGTTCTCGGTACATGTTGGCCGATTGGTGAGAATCGCAAGGCTGAGCCTCGAATCATGCATCCCACACGCATACTCAACCAGTCGAGTTTTCAGGTCTCAGGAGGGCTTTGTGTCGGCAACGAACACATACCGCCTATTATTTCAGTGCGGGCAACGACATATATTGTGCAATGAACCAGCTTTATGAACGCTATGCACCACTTTTTCATGGAACTGTAAAGAGCCTCCCAGAACAGCCTCTCAACGTAGGCTGTCGCACAACAGTGAGAAATATTCTTTTCCTCTCGAGTTTTTTTCCCGCCCCTCATCTCACTGATTCCACTCTCACCGCAATACGAATTGTATCGCACCTAAGTTGTAGGCGCGGTCTGGCTGGACGTTCCTGTGCTGGGAAATCCTGCGTTTTCACACCGGCTCATCAAATCCGTCCTCTCCCTCGTATTCGCCATCTCCGTTTACGCCGTCGCCATCATCTTCACTCCTTTTCTTGCCTTTCTGCCCATCTCTCCGAATGGGTATTTTGATCCCTTGGTCGGCGAAGATTCGACTTAGATGCGTGGTCTCGACAACCCCAGGGAACTTTTTCGCACTGAAGACTTTGAATGGCAACGTGAACGACGAGGCCAGGCAGGGTGCTTCCTGATAAAGCTCGTTTGAAGCAGGATCATTGTCGTCGTCATCCTCCAGGATAAGCCTGGCCAAGCAAAACAAGGTGCACTTTAAGCGAAACCAGCCCTCCGTACGAACACTCAGATCCTGAAAGATAAAGTAAAGTCCCACTTCCTTGTTCTCATCGTCCAGTCTTTGGACACTGGTATGACACTGGCCGATGAGATTTTTGGAAGGTTCACCTCTGCCGGGGTTCAGAGGCCCCATATCTTGCGAGGATCGCGAGGAGCGCAGTGGGGGACCTGGCTGAGGAATTGAGTCGTGAGCGGGGGCTCGGTGATGCAAAGGGTTGTCATAACCATTCTGACGACGGCCATTGTAGGGCGTGTCGCTGTTGTGGTTGTTGCTGTGGTTGCCGTTATTTTTGTTGTTGTAGGGGTACGACGGATTGCGTTGTTCAAACGAGTCATTGTTGTAGGTGGAGGAGGCAGACGTGGGCGCGCTTGTCGGCGTCGACGTGGAGCTAGCATCTCTAGCACCACGCCAACTGGAGAGATTCGTAGCGTCGTAAGGGCGGAGGGGCTGGGTCCCACGCAAACCAGTGGAAGTTACTGGAGGATACGGAGTGGTGATGGTCGACGAGATAGATGGGGATGTTGTATTGTTTCTGACACAGTTGTCTTCGTGGCTGCCATGCACATCCCACAAATCAACGCCGAGGATAAACTTTGACAGGTCAACAACTTTGCTGTCTCTGAGTTAGCAAGCGTACAGAGAAAGGTGCAATCGAACGACTCACCTGTAATCGATCTCTTGATGGGTCTCTGGATCAAAGATGTGGAGTTTGACTATCAGAGGCGGTGTGATAGGACGACGATCCTGTAGGCAAGGAGGAAATGCTCAGCTTCCACCAATATTAATACGCCGCCAGATCTCTGATCATTACCTTGTCACCAAACCCACACATGCGAGCACGCTTGGGTTGTTGAATGACCTCTACCGCGAAGCCGTATTTTCCCCAGATCCTGGAAGTTGGAGGAATTTCTGGCAGGCCATAGTACGATTCGTCATC
Organism: Fonsecaea nubica; assembly: GCF_001646965.1. Taxonomy (NCBI): domain Eukaryota; kingdom Fungi; phylum Ascomycota; class Eurotiomycetes; order Chaetothyriales; family Herpotrichiellaceae; genus Fonsecaea; species Fonsecaea nubica. The sequence continues at coordinate 132,118 of NW_019173761.1, forward strand.
CGCGGTGCTGCTATGGCTGGGACTCGGGGGCGGCATGTTGCTGCTGCCACCATTGCCGTTGCTGCTCATCAAGGCATTCATGTTGTTATTTGTCAAAGGCATTTTGTTACTTGGAGCCATCTGACTTGCCGAGTGATATGGGGAATAGGGAGGCATCGGGGGAATTTGTAGAGGGGCTGGGGCTGGAGCAGGATGCTGGAGGGAATGAGCATGAGCTCTGGGAGGAAAGTTATGCTGGTCTGTCGGATACATGTCCAAGAGAGCGGCTGAATGATGGGGGTAAGGCTGAATCAGAGTGACACATATATATCGGCAAAACCCAGATAGTGGACCGGAGGTCCTCGTGTGGCCGAGTCGAGTGAACCTTCCAAAACCCAGTGGCAATCCAGTAAAGTCAGGAGCGATGAAGACCCGAGGAAAAGCAAACTCTAGAAGCCAGCGGCAACTGAATTGGCAAGCTGTCCAGCTTCTTGACAGAAGAAAACCGATTCAACCGTCAAAGACTCTAATACTCGACTCATTCCCTGAGCACTAAAAAACTCATCCAGATACCTGAAAGACAGGGAACCCAAACAGGACGTCTGGCAAAGGTGGGACGGGAAGTTAGAAGCGTCGCGAACCAGGCAAAAATGTTGAGGTGACACAGATTGCCGGAGGACGAGGCAGGTTCAGGTGCACAGATATCAACCCTTGAGGACCGCGAGGTGGGAGGTGGAGTATACCGACCCGAGAGCTTGACCTGATTGCTTATCTGCGGTATATCGTGGTCGGAGGTCCAGTGACGAAAAACTCTGTGGGCGAAGATCCTGGCCAACGGTCAGTCCAGGTTAGTATCGAGATCGATGGTAACCACGCTGAACCAGGATGGCAGAGGTCTAACCCGGCGAGATGAAAACTTCGGCAAAGCGTGTAACGCAGCGAGAACGTTTGCAGGGCCGGAGAACAAGCTGTGTTCGGATAACAGGGAGAAGATGATTTTGCTGACAGTCTAGCTATTATCGTTGTCGGCGTCGTGGTCGTGGTGCTGGTCGTGGTAGTGGAGGTTCGAGACACAGGATCTCTTGGTATAAGATTTTGCTCCTCCAAGTACGATAAGAGAATTTTCGACCGTCCGGACTAAGCCAGTTGTACCAATGTATAGACACTAGAGTCTTTGGTTCGGCGAGTAAACCAGTATTTCTCTCAGGACTCTGGACAGGGTGTCGCAGTAAAGATTGGTGCCATGGCGTGATTGTGGTAAGACTTTAGGTACTGATGATGAATCCGGGAGGTGATCAGTGGTTACTGATGGCACAACTTGTACGTGGAAGTCAAAGTATTTGAACCAGACATCGGGATCAGGAAGTGAGAGAGAATGGTCGAGTCAGAGCCAGAAGGAGGACGGGGGGAACAAGGGCCCAGAATCCTCAGCAACCCAACCGTGGTCGAACTGCTCGATACAAAGGCCAGAGGTCAAAGGTCAAAGGTAGAGCGGATTGGGGGGATCAAGGTAAGAATCGGAGCCAATGATACATTTCTAGTCACAGAAACAAGACGAGAACCAGACATTAGATCGTGGATATCTCCTTGAAGAGAATGATAATACAGACCAAGAGTCTCTGAGACTGCATTGTGCTGCACTAGATGGATGGATGGCTCAGTCATATACATACAAAAAAGAAAAAAGTCCCACACGCAAGAGGCAGGAGGATCAAATCACAGACGCAACCTCATTCGACAGCATGCCCCCCAGGTCCCTTTCCTTCGGCTAAAGCTGATAAGCTAACTGAAGAGAAATGGATAGGAGGGGGGGTGGAGGGGGCAAGGGGG